>NC_046154.1:23826224-24063724 GCF_011064425.1 Rattus rattus | reverse complement strand
AAAACAAAACAAAAAACCCATGAATTCAAGACAGCCTGGGCCTGATATGGTGATGCACATTTTTAATCCCAGCAAGGGAGACTGAAGGCAAGAGGATCTCTGGGAGTTCAATGCCACCCTGGTCTACATAGTGAGTGCCAGGTCAGCAAAGACTACATAGTGAGACCTTGTCTCAAGATCCGAAACAACAGTAAAAGGCCAGCCTGGGCTATACAGGAAATTCCAGGCCAGCCTGGACTACATAGCAAGATCTAAAAACAGAAAGAAAAGGGAGGGAGGGCAGAGAACTAAGTAGTGGAGTCTGCTTCGCTTGGGCTAAGGGCTTATTTAATGCTCAACAACATAACAAAGCAGACACGGTTTGACCTTTCTAATCTACTGAAGTCAAATGTTCTAACTCTCTGCTACACAATCTAAAGTTTTGTTCCATCCCAAGCCTCAGACCAAAATTCCTCAACTTGACCACCGTTGACCTTAGCTTCAGCTAATTGCGAGTGGGAGTTGGGGGGCAGTCACGTACAGGCGTCGAGTAGCATCGCTAGCTTCTTCGTGCCAGATGCAGTAGCAAAGCCCTAGGACAGGTCTAGGCCATCCCCAGGTGTCCTCTGCCCCTCAACTACCCCTCAGCTCAGACACCACCTCCGCGGGGATAGCTCGCTGACCCCACCACAACGGCGCCTTCAGTTCCCGGCCGTTTGTGAAAGGTCTCCACTCGCCGAATCCGGCTCTTCCCGCGGGCCGTGGACTCTTAAGAGAGCAGGGGGCGTCTGGCACACAAGTACGGAAACTGCCGTGCAGTTAATGAAAAGGGGAAACGCAAGGTGCCGGGAGGAGGGACAGAGACGCGAGGGGGCGTGTGAGGATCCTAAGCCAGGAAACTCAGCCGGAGAAGAGATTGGGGTGGAATTACGGCTCGGTCCATCTGCGCATGCGCTTCGCTCTCCACGGGGTTCCCCCCCCCACAAAACCCCAAGAAGCTAGGTCCCGACTTTCCAAGGTTTTCCCGGGCTTACGAAAAGAGGGACAGGGGTCGCCGCTTCGGCGGGAGCCCCCAAAAAGAACTTACTCGGGCCTGAGAGCGAGCGGCGAACCCCCTCACTCTGGGATACTGAAGGCGGCCACCACGTCCGCACGAGCGGCGAATCCGCTCCTCAGGTCGTCTAACGGCCGTTCCACGCCCGTCAAGTCGCACGCCCCGGAGCGCGCGCCGCCCGGCTCCGCCTCTTTCTGCTTGCCCCTAGCCAATAGAAAGTCGAGGCGCGTGGATGCTCCGCCTCTTTTTGCCCTACAATTGACCAATGGAGACCCAGGCTGCTCTCGTGTCCCGCCCTTTCACCGTGTCCAGGGCTGTGGGCGGGTGGATCTCTGCGCTGGAGGCGCTGGACCAGTGCGTCGCTCTGCGCATGACACAGAGGCTACTTAGATCAGTCTCTTCGCACCATACCGGGTTCCGCCACTCGGTGGCGCTGTGTCCACGAGGCTTAGGGAGGCTTGCGGGGCTTTAGCTAGGCTTTAGGGAATCCCGCCCAACCTACCTCGGCCCCCCTCCCTCCGGAACCAGGAAGTCACATTATGCATGTGACCTGCCAGGGTCACTGCCAACTCAGGGTCACTATTAGAATTAAGAGGTAATGATGGGGGGTTGGGGATTTAGCTCAGTGGTAGAGCACTTGCCTAGCAAGCCGCAAGGCCCTGGGTTCGGTCCCCAGCTCCGAAAAAAAGAAAAGAAAAGAAAAGAAAAAAAAAAAAAAAAAAAAAAGAGAGCTAATGATGGGCGGCTGGAGAGCTGGCTCGGCGGTTAAAAGCTATTGCTGCTGCTCTTTGAAGGGATCTATGTTCGGTTCCCAGCATCCACGTCTGGCCACTCAAAACCATGTCTCTCCTGGCCTTGGAGGCCAGAATAAATGAAAAATACAATTAAATCCAAATAAGTGATAAAAATACAATTTAAAGCACTTAGGAATAACAAGTTGTTGGATGTTGACCCTGGGAATGACAGATGAATTTAGAGAAAATTCACCGAAATTAGGATCAAGGAGGCTTTATTAAAACGAATTAATAAAGTCTTGGACGTCTAAAAAATGAATTGATGAACTAATGGAAAGAAGGTGAGTTTTCCCAGTTGGTGGCTTCTGTTTCTTTTGTAGGGAAGGAGGGAACAAAGACAGAATGTGGGCTAAGAAGTGTCGGTCCTGGGGAGGAAGGAAACTTGAAATTGTGGACTTGTTAGGATTTAAATCTATAAATGGCAACAAAAACAAAAACCAGCCAACCAAACCATGAGCTGGGGCAATGTACTATACCTGTAATCACAACTCAGCAAGCTGAACCTGTAGGGCCAGGAGTTTGATGCTAGCCTGGGGCATACAATGAGATCCTGTCTCAAAAGAAGGTGTATTTCTACAGTCCTCTTCAATGGGGTCTTGCTATGCACCCTCAGGCTCCCATCAGACTCCTGATACTACTGACTTGGCCTCTTGAATTGGTTCTTGTGCATTTTTTCCGTGTGTGTGTGTGTGTGTGTGTGTGTGTGTGTGTGTGTGTGTGTGTGCATGTGTTCGTGCTTGTGCATGCTGCTCTATCTACATGTACACCTGCAAACTAGAAAAAGGCTTTGGATCCTTCATGGTTGTGAGCCACCATGTGGTTGCTGGGAATTGAACTCAGGACCTCTGGAAGAGCAGTCAGTGCTCTTAACCACTGAGCCATCTCTCCAGCCCCCGCCCCCCATAATTTTTAAGTATGCATAAATCTTCAGTTACTTTAGTATTGTTTGTCTACTCAGAATTTCATGTAAACAAAGTTAGCTTCAAACTCACTTTGTAATTCTTGCAAACCTTGAGCTTTTGATCTTCCTGTCCCTACCACTTAAATGCTGTGGTTAATTTATTATTCTTTATTTCTTTATTTTTGGTAGACCTGGCTGTCTTGGAACTCACTCTGTACACCAGGTGGGCCTTAAACACACAGAAATCTGCTTGTCTCTACCTCTCGAGTGCTGGGATTAAAGGCATGTGCTGCCGCCCCCTGTCTTACTTTATTATGTTAAAAAGACTTGCTGCATATGTAATAAAATAATATATCAATGAAAGTTTACCAACAAGCATGATTAAAAGCGAAAAGACTAGATTTGGGGTTGGAGAGATGGCTCAGTAGTTAAGAGCACTTGCTGCTCTTACAGAGGACTGGGGTTTGATTCCAGGCACCTACATAATAGCTCTCAACCTGTTCAACAACTCCAGTTCCAAGGGACATAGCACCCTGGGTTTGGCCTCTGTGGGTACCAAACATACAAGTAGTACTGTTTACATACATACAGGCGAAACACTCATTCCCAGCTAAGCATGGTGACTCATATCTTTAATCCCAGCACTCTTGAGTCAGAGACAAGTGGGTCTCTATACATTTGAGGAGAGCTTTGTCAATATAGCAAATCCCAGCACAGCCAGGGCTACATCAGGAGATGCTATCTAGAAACATATAATTTTTATTAAATGTTAGACTTGGTTAAACATAACTTTCCCATTTAACCAAATAGAATCAGAAGAGTGGAATGCAGGGTCGTAAATTCAAGGACAGCCTGATCCATAAATGAAACCCGGTTTCAGAAAGAACTTAGTTAAATCTCTCTCCAGCCACCCACCCGTCTCTTTTCATATAGTTTTTGAGACGAGGTCTCGGAACTCACGATGTGAACCAGCCTGGTCCCCAAGTCGTAGTGCTCTGCATGTCTGTGCTTCCCAAGTGCTGGGATTAAAGGTCTGCACCATCATACCCAGGTCCATAAATGGAATTTTTATTCTGCTTTTTACTGTTGCATAGCTACTGCCTCCAACTGAAACACTCTATCCTGGAGGGAAGCGGAAGGCTCCTAAGAAAGCTACGAAAAATTCCAAGGTTCAGGGTGCTGACAAAACTTCCAACACTCACAGAGCTCTCCCAAGGTTGTATAAGCAATGGCCACTGGGGAAGAGGTTTTGGTACAGCTACCTTTTGGGCAGGCTGCTCCAGGGATGTAGCCTTTGTGGCTTCCCCCATAGCAGGGAGGGCCTCTTGCTGATGCATCCACCTTTGAGTCAACTAAGCTCCTGGAAATAAACCTTCCCCTATGCTCCTATCGGTAACCCCAATAAACTTGTTGGCTCCCCAAGCTAGATTTAGCTGACAACTTTTTTGTTGTTGTTTTGGTTTGGGTTTGTTTGTTTGTTTGTTTGTTTGTTTTTTTTCGGAGCTGGGGACCGAACCCAGGGCCTTGCGCTTCCTAAGCAAGCGCTCTAACCACTGAGCTAAATCCCCAACCCGGTTTGTTTGTTTTTTAATCAGTCTTCAGTACTCCTTGAGTTTGCCATTTGTTTTGGACAAGGTTCCGTGAAGCTCAGGCTGTCAAATTCACTACGTAGCTGAGCAAACTCAGGATGACTTTGAACTCCTGACCTTCCTGACTCCAGCTCTCCCGAGTGGTGATGTCAGACATGCACCACTGGATCTAGCTTCCGTTTTCCAATTGCTTTTTCTTGGCGTATGTCTGGGGGTTGTTTGAGTTTGTTTACTGTGGTTTTGAGAATCAAGCTCAAGGTATTGTATATGCTGTGCAAAGGCTCTACTGCTGAGTCGAACCTTTTTGTGGGATTTTGTTTTTGTTTGTTTGTTTGTTTGTTTGTTTGTTTGAGGCAGGGTCCTGACGTACAACCCAGGCTGGCCTCAGACTCAGGATAATCCTCCAGCCTCAGTCTTCTGGCCACTGGGATGCTAAGATTCCCTTGTGAGCTGTTGAATCCCCAGGGTGTAACACAGTCCCAGGGATGTAATAGATTCTGGTTTGGGATGGTAGCAAAACGACTGTTGCTATAGCTACCCTCGACTATGAAAGGGGGGCTGAGGAGGCCTGGAGTAACCAAGGGATAGGACGAAAAGGCTTGGGCAACATTATATAAGTGCGTTTAACTCTCATTCTGGAACTGAACAGTTTTGATCATTTTACAGGAGAGGGGGGGGGGAGGGAGGAAGGAAGGAAGGAAGGAAGAGAAAGTGGAGTCAGCTGACCAAGGGAATGATTCCCACAGTGAAGCAGAGGTCTCTGGTCAAACACTTGCACTCTACATGTGTGGAGATGAAGCCCCATAGAGAATAAAGTGATTTTCACACAGGTATGCACGCGTGCACACACACCTCTCTCTCTCTCTCTCTCTCTCTCTCTCTCTCTCTCTCTCTCTCTCCCTGTACCACCTCCAATCATTCACCCCATTGACCTGGAACACTGAATCATTCTGCTCAGATTATACAGACAGGAATCAGAAAAGGTAGAATTTCTCGTGTTTACTGAACACAAGTTCGCTACTCTTCCCCCATCGTATTGAGCAGTGTAATCACACCCCTCCCCCAGGAGTCCCCGTTGAAGAAGGTTTGACGAGTAAGCAACAGGCCGTTGTGCAGCAGCCACGTTCCTCACAGCATCGAGCTACACGCTGGCCCATGCGCAGCTTCTCGGGTACCTAACAGAGGCCACGCTACCTGCCTTGGCTAACTCTTCCCCCTCTCCACCCTTGTCTCTGCAAGTAAACTACACACTAATCTCTAGGGTTGGCCTCCGGAGGCTGGGTCAGATTTTATTCCAGTATCCAGCCAATCACGATCAGGAGAAAGATGGCTATCCAGGCTCCTGGAAGAAAGAAAGAAATGGTTGCAAAATAGTATTAAAAGGGCTGGAGAGGTGGCTCAGTAGTTAAGAACACTGGCTGCTCTTACAGAGGACTTCTGCTTGGTTTCCAGCACCCACATAGGACAGATCAGTTCCAGGGTGATCTGACACCTCTGGCATCCCTGGGTGCTAGCACTCATGTGCACACAGTATACACACACACATGTACACATAATGTAAATAAAATAAATATTTAAAAGTGGGATTTGAGGAGCTTTAAGGAGAGTTTTAAATTTTATTACATTGATTGATTGAATGATTGATTGATTGACTGACTGACTGATTGATTGATTGATTGATTGCAAGTCATGGAGTACATGTGGAAGTCAGAGGACATCTTTTCCTGATTCTCTCCTACTAAACATGATTCCCGGGGATAAACTCATATCAAACTTAGCAGCAAGCCCCTCTCCCCACTAAGCAACCTCAGTTTGGAGTGTTATTGTGTTTTGTTGTGTTTGTTTCGTTTCTTCTTTTGCCTTAAGACACATAGTCCAGGCTGGTCTCACATTTGCTCTGTAGCCAAGGATAGCTTTGACCACTTGATTCTCCTGCCTGTATCTCCTAAGTGCTAGGATTATAGGATAAACCTCTCTGCCTGGCTTTTATGTCAAGTAGGGTCTCACTATCTTGCACAGGCTGATTCTAAACTTCCGGGCTCCAGAATGCTACACTGTGCCCGTTGCCTTTTAAACCTTCAACCACTCACTCTGAGTCATTTCTGGGTAGTATCAGAGTTTGAGGCAAGATAAGGCAACAGCCTCACGTTAACTCTGCCACATACCCTCCAACTGAGACTCAGGAGGTTAATGGACATCGGGGTCACATACCTCAGAGCAGAAACAGTATCCAAGGTCAGCACCAGCCTAGACCCCCTGTGAACTCTTAGAGAACCCATGTGACATTCGACCTTTTTCCCCTAAAGCAATCCCTTTATACCAACCTGCTGAGTTCCTGCTGCCGGAGGCTCTGGACTCTGTAACCACACAGAAACAGAGACTGAGTTCAAAGCGCCCCTCACATAGGACATGGCCAGAACACTCACCCTCCAACCCACCGATGTGGCACAAGGGAGGCCGCTTTGTTTGTTTGTTTGTTTGTTGTTTTGAAAACTGGGACTCAGAAGTGTGAGAAGACACGTCTGGGTTGATTTACTAAAGGTGTGGAATTTCCCAGTGAGGGTTAAAGTACTCTAACAATAGAGAAAGACAAAAGAGGGTTCCAGGACAAGAAAAATGATCAAATTGAGCTTGGCATGGAAGACAACTTGAGAAGGCTGAGTTGATGTGACAGGAAAGGAGATGGAAAGTCTAGAGGGACTGGAGAGATGGCTCAGTGGTTAAGAGCACTGAATGCAGGGGGTTGGGGATTTAGCTCAGTGGTAGAGCACTTGCCTAGAAAGCACAAGGCCCTGGGTTCGGTCCCCAGCTCCGAAAAAAAAAAAAAGAACCAAAAAAAAAAAAAAAAAAAAATTAAAAAAAAAAAAAAAAAAAAAAGAGCACTGAATGCTCTTTCAGACATCCTGAGTTCAAATCCCAGCAACCACATGGTGGCTCACAACCATCTGTGACTCCGGTTCCAGGGTATTGGATGCCCTTCTGGTTTATCCATGTACCACTTATTCGAAGAGGTCCAAACACGATCCACTTGCCGCTGCTAGGCTCCATCTGGGTCCCGGCTCGAGCATCCCAGGGTGACTTTCTCCTCAGAGGATTCTTTCCACTACAAGCCTGTGAGTGACAAGACAACTTTGGGGACTTTTCCACAGGACTTCAAAGACTCATGCTCTGCCACCCCATGACCCAAATAAGTTCACTCATTCTCTTTGGGCTGGAGAGATGGCTCAGCGGTTAAGAGCACTGACGGCTCTTCCAGGGGTCCTGAGTTCAATTCCCAGCAACCACGTGGTGGCTCACAACCATCTGTAATGGGATCTGATGCCCTCTTCTGGTGTGTCTGAGGATAGTGACAGTGTACTCATATAAATAAAAATAAATAAATCTTAAAAAAAAAAAAAAAGATGTAGGTCTTCAGATGCCAGCCCTTAACTCTCCCTACAAATCTGGTCCCTAGAAAATGAAACCACCACACAATCCCATAACTGCCCTTGGTTCAGTCCCAGCCGCACTGCTTACCGGTTGGCATGGTTGTCCCACTTGCTTGTCACAGAGGGTCACTCGGGCGTGTAGGTAAAGCATGTCACTATTCAAGAATCGTGAGAGAGTGAAGGCCAGTGTCACAAACATGGAGACCCCATTGCTCAAATCCCGGAGCATCCGGCCCCGGACTGGGCAGCTGCAAGAAGAACACCATGCATCCATCTTTGGGACCCAGGTTTGGGTCCCATGGTTTGGACACAGTTTGATTTCTGCCACTTTAACTTGTCCCTGTGTAAAAATGGGTACTGGTTCTCTGCCTGAGAACTAACTTTACATGGCTTATTTAGTTTCATTCCCTACATCAATACTCTGAGGAAGACCATGCTTTTGACTGCTTTCCATTTTTCAGGGTTTATTTTCTTTTATTTTGTCTGTCAGTGTTTGCCTGTAGTGTGTGTACCACAGGAATTCAGTGTCCCCAGAGGTCAGAAGAGGCTGTCCCAAGACCTGGAACAGAAGTTTCAGATGATTGTGGGCAACCATGTGAGTGCTGGGGACCTAAACCAAGTCCTGTGGGAGAGCAGCAAGTGCTTTTAACTGCTAAGCCATCTCTCCAGACCCCTGCCCCGCTCTTTTGTTTTTAAACAAGGAGGAAACTGAGGTTTGGAGATGTTAGGTAGGTCTTCAAGGTTGGGCCAGAGAGCTATTTGTGCAGGCTGCTGGCCCTAGGTAGGAACCCCAGAGCCTTTGGAATACAGGAGACGCTAACTGCACACTAGGACAAATTCAGCAGTGTGAGCACCCCTTCACCAGACTGAGCCTGCTGCTCTCTCATCTGCACAGTGGGGGGAAATGATCCTTCGTGGGGTTCTTTTGTGATCTGTAAGTGGATGGGTAATTCACTATTCGCTATGGAGACTATTGCCAACATGAATAAAATGTGGTACAAAAAGGAGATATTCATTCTCTTGCCAATTTTGAGAGTCACGATCTCATGCAAACCAGGCTGGTCTGGAATTCACTACGTAGCTGAAGCTAGCCTTTAAGCCCCTATTCTGTCTGAGAACTTGGGTTACAGGCATGCATCACCATGTCCAGATTATTTATTATTGTTGTTGTTGTTGTTAAGATTTATTGATTTATTATGTATGTGGTGTCCTGGCTGCATATATGCCTTCAGGCCAGAAGAGATTACAGATGGTTGTGAGTCATGTGGCTGCTGGGAATTGAACTCAGGACCGCTGGAAGTGCTCTCAACCTCTGAGCCATCTCTCCAGCCCCCAATAATTATTATTTTTTAAAATAGGGTCTTGCTGCCTTACTTGGCTAGCCTGGTACTATAATTGCCCTGCCTCGGGGTTGGGGATTTAGCTCAGTGGTAGAGCGCTTGCCTAGAAAGCGCAAGGCCCTGGGTTTGGTCCCGAGCTCCGAAAAAAAGAACCAAAATAATAATAATAATAATAATAATAATAATAATAATAATAATAATAATTCCCCTGCCTCAGCCTTCGAAGTGCTTGGATCTGGGGCCTAGGCTACCACAGCTGGCTAAGAGACCCAGCTCTTGTCTTAGCATGCTCAACCCTTAGCAAAGCGATCCGCCCACCAACACCTGAGCTAAGCCTTGCTTTCTGCTTGAGTAAGATGGGAATCAAAATAGAACTACACCGTCGTGTGTGAGATTTAAATTAACTGATGTGTGTGAAGTGGCTCAAACTGTGCCTGGCGCGGGACAGATGCTATGATGTTCTTCGCTGTTTGCTACTGCGCCTAATGTACTTCATGTACGACAGCAGGTAGCACGCTGAAATGTTGGCATTATTTTTTAACTCATCCCTCTAGGTCCTCGGTAACTGTTTGGGGAAGGGGAGAAGAATAGAAGAAATGAATGTCGCCTCTTGGCTGTGAGATCTTGAGCAGGTTTCACTCTCCCTGAGCCTCAGTTTCCTCATCTGTAAAGTGAAGCTGAAAGGGTTCACTCAGCAGATACTCACCGGCCCTTGCCTTGCTTCCCGTGTTTGTTTGCCAGGGTGTAGAGGAATCGCAAAGAACTAGAAAGGGTGAGCTTATTCAGCAGTAAGCCCCAAGACAACAATTATGCCGGGAGAATAAAAGTTCCTTTTAGGGGTTGGGGATTTGGCTCAGTGGTAGAGGGCTTGCCTAGCAAGCGCAAGGCCCTGGGTTCGGTCCCCAGTTCCAAAAAAAAAAAGAAAAAAAAAGTTCCTTTCACTCCTGGACTACAGAAAGGAGGCTAGAGTACAAAAGAAACCGAGTAAATCACAGCCCAAGCCTGACGGACTTTACCTCTCCTTCACAAAGTGATAGGTGGCCTTAGCCTCTGTGTTGGAGAAGTTGGTACTTGCAAAGATCTCGTTAACCACCAGGGCAAACCGGTCAGGGTCAGTGTTGGTGGACGTGAGAACCACGTAGAGAGGCATGCCGACAGCAGCCGTACTGTTCTTGAGGGGAGCGGAGAGTTCAGAGTCCGTGAAGATGTTCAGGATGATGACAGTCTCCCCGGTATTTGGAACATGGATGGAGCTGTATCCAGAGAGGAACGAGAATGAGCACCATGAAACCTCCCAGAGAAGAAGGACGCGTCTTCACCTTCTGACTTACTCTCGAGGTCACTGAGTTGCAAACACAGGACCAGGACAGCATATGTTACTGCACAGCAGGAGGACTCGAGATCAAGCCCCGTAACCCATGTTAAAAAACCCCAGAGGGCTGGGGGTTTAGCTCAGTGGTAGAGCGCTTGCCTAGCAAGCACAAGGCCTTGGGTTCTGTCCCCAGCTCCAAAAAATAGAAAAGGAAAAAAAAAAAAAAAAACAACCCAGGATGCCAAGCGGCAGTGATCCCAGGGTTCAGGAGGTAGAGGCAGGCAACCTCTGTGAGTTCAAGGCCAGCCTAGTCTACAAAGAAAGTTCCAGGACAAGGCCGTTATGTAGAGAAACCCTGTCTCAAAAAAACGAATAAAATCTCATAATTGAATTTAAAATTAAACAAATGAAATGTAGCACACTCTTTTAATACCAACACTCAGGAGTCAGAGGCAGGCAGACCTCTGTCAGTTCAAGGGTAGCCTGGCCTACATAGTGAGTTCCAGGACTGTCAAGGCTATGTAAAGAGACCCTATCTCAAAAGAAAAAATAAATAAATAAGTAAGCAAATAAATAAGTTGGAGAGTGATTAAGGAATACCAGAGATTTTCCTTAGCACAAACATGTACTAAGAAAGAGAAAGAAAGGACTGGAGAGATGGCTCAGTGGTTAAGAACACTGAATGCCCTTCCGCAAGTCCTGAGTACAGTTCCCAGCAACCACATGGTGGCTCACAGCCATCTGTAATGAGATCTGATGTCCTCTTCTGGTGTGTCTGAAGACAGCTACGGTGTACTCATATAAATAAAAATAAATAAATCTTAAAAGGAAAAAAAAGAAAGAGAAAGATGGGTCAGCAAGATGGCTTGGTGGGTAAAGGCTCCTGCTGTCATGCTTGACCTGAGGAAATCAAGAACAGACTTGTGCCTCTCTCTCTCTCTCTCTCTCTCTCTCTCTCTCTCTCTCTCTCTCTCTCTCCTCTCTCACACGCACATGCACAAGCACACACACACACAAGCATAATAAAAGAAGGTTAGGAGAAGGGTAAATCTTTTTTTTTTTTCTTTTTCTTTTTTTCAGAGCTGGGGACTGAACCCAGGGCCTTGTGCTTGCTAGGCAAGCGCTCTACCACTGAGCTAAATCCCCAACCCCAGGGGTAAATCTTTTTTTTTTTTAAAGATTTATTAATTTATTATATATAGGTACACTGTAGCTGTCTTCAGATACACCAGAAGAGGGCATCAGATCCCATTACAGATGGTTGTGAGCCACCATGTGGTTGCTGGGAATTGAACTCAGGACCTCTGGAAGAGCAGACAGTGCTCTTAACCGCTGAGCCATCTGTCCAGCCCAGGGCTAAATCTTTTAACCTTCCTATGGACCACCTAAAAAGATGAAGTGCTACATCATAGGTCCCCAAGACCTTGGCAGCTCTCTAACTCCATGGTGATTTACATAGGCAACCAGCACTGCATTTCTTCTCACAAGCAGTCTCCCTCTGTGTGAGAGGTGCTTACATATGCCGGATGAACATGTGCCTCTCTGGCCTGCGTTAGAGATAGCAATGAGAACTCAGGGCGTCCCACGGCTAGCTACAGAGACAGCTGACTGGGCATTATACTCACGGGATGGAGACCTCCTGGTAGGATACAGGTTTGCTGACGTTCACGGCCAGTGGATAGGCGCAGCTGAAGTGAAACACTCTAAAGGCAGTGCTGTTGGAGCCAGGGAGAGCCTGTTCAAGGTACACGTCCAAAGAGTGCAGGGCATGGCTGCTGTTGGTCTAGAAAAGACATTTGGTTGTGAGTTTAATGTGTGGATGTATTGTGGATTGAGAATTTAACATATAAATATGATTGATAAATTAGTTTATTGAGTCCTGATTTCACCAGGTAGTTGGGAGTCTATTCCTTAACTACCAGGGGGCCGTTGTTGGGAGTGCGGGCAAAGTCCATGGCAGGGAGGCGGGATAGGCAGCCCATGCTGGACTTCTGGAGCCCCGACTTTAGCGGTAGCTGGAACCAGAGAGCTCCCGGTTAACAGAGAGCCTCCAGGAGAGATACTAACCAGAGATAAATTATGGTTAGTTCCATATGGCCCTCCAGTGCCAGAACTAACTCTATCTAGGGACCAGCGTGGGGTCCCACGCTGGAATGGCTTGCGGACCGCCTGGGTCTGAGAGTACTTGTAGGCAGCGTGGAGCAATGACGAGCTGGAACCAGAGCCAATGAGATAAAAGTTTCCCACAGTGCCATATGGCCCTACGGTGCCCGCACTAGCGCAGGATAAAAGCTTACCTATTTTTAATATAGGCAACAACAAGATGTTTATTAAAATAAAATTAATAGCTGAACTCTTTGAGCCTGGTCCTGTAGCTTGAACATAGCTTTGTTATTAGCCCCATTTTATGAATGAGTAAATGAAGGCTCAGAAAGGTTTAGAGAAGTACAAAGCAAGCAGCGGAGCTTAAACCCAACGTCACTCCGGCTCTGGGGCCCAACACTTTCATGCCGTGGTGCCTACGTTTCTTTTCTTGAAACGGAGTCTCATGTAGCTCAGGCTAGCCTTGGTGACTATGTAGCTAAGGATGGTCTTGAGTCCATTGACCCACGTAGGATTCCACTGGGTTCCACCTCCCAGGGCCGGTTACCAGTTTGTGCCACGGTGCCCAATTTATACGGTAGTGGGAATCGAACCGAGAGTGCCAAAGGGGGTTCTTATCCCGTGGTTCTTAGATGCCAATGCTTATTTTGATCTTACCTTGTTTTTGAGACAGGGCATCGTGTAGCCCAAATTAGTCTCCAACTATATAGCCAAAGATAGCCTTGAACCCTCTCCTGCCTCTGCTTCCCAAGCGCCGAGCTTATTAGCACGTGTCACCACATCTGGCTTGTTTTATTGTTATTTTGGGGTGATGGTGGCTGTCTTGAGAGAGAACTTTTATATGATTAGTTTTTCCTCACTGACATAAAAATAGTGTATTCCTTTGTTTTGGTTGGATTTTTTTTTATTTATTTACATTTCAAATGTTATCCCCTTTCCCGGTTTCCCTTCCACAAACCTCCTATCCCACCCCTCTCCTCCTTCTTCTATGAGGGTGTCCCCCGCCCATCCACCACCCCTGCCTGCCTCCCTGCCCTGACATTCCCCTATGCTTGTCTTAGCAATCATGTACCTGTGTGTATCTCTCTATGGGTGTGTGCACAACAGTGCGGGTGTCCAGAGAGGACAGAGGAGGGCCTCAAATCGGCTGGATCTGGATTTGAAGCAAGTGTGAACTGCTGGTGCTGAGAGAACTTGGGGGGCCCTCTGAAGTATCAACTCTTAACTGCTGAGCCACCTCTCCATTCCAGGGAGAGCATTTTGCTCTGTAGCCCAGGCTGTCCAGAGTCGTGCAATCCTCCAATCTCGGCTTCCTGAATTCTTGAATTATAGGTCTAAATTTGCATTTTAGAATCTATTTGGGGGGGACACCGAGCTGTTAAGAATTCCGAGTTGGGGGGCTGGAGAGGTGGCTCAGGGGTTAAGAACACTGACTGCTCTTCCAGAGGTCCTGAGTTCAACTCCCAGCAACCACATGATGGCTCACAACCATCTGTAATGGGATCCGATGCCCTCTTCTGGTGTGTCTGAGGACAGCTACAGTGTACTCACATACATCAAATAAATAAATAAATCTTTAAAAAAAAAAAAAAAGGAATTCCAAGTTGGGTGTAACGGTATATCTTAAATTCCATCACTTGGGAGGCAGAGGCCAGCCTGGTCTACTGATCTACATAGAGAGTTTCAGGACACCCAGGGCCACATAGAAAGACCACCCCCCTCAAAAAAGAAAAAAGAATTCTAAATCTGGGCTGGGTGTGGTACACATTTAATCCCAGCACCGAGAGGTGGAAGCAGATGGATCTTGGTGAGTTTCAGGCTAGCCTGCTCTACACAGTGAGTTCCATACCAGCCAAGGTTAAATAGTGAGATAGTGTCTCAAAACAAAATAAATCTTTGAAAAGAATTTCAGCTCCTAGGGTTGGGGAATGTATCTTGGTTGTAGAGTATTTGTGTAGCACACATTGAGTCTCTGACACCGAAAACACAAAATAAAACAAACACAAAATAAAACAACAAACAAAAACAAAAACAAACAAGCAAAAAAAAAAAAAAAAAAAAAAGAAGGAAAGAGAGTGAGCTGAGGTCTGACGATGAGACCGAGGTTTTAGGGGCACTGTTGTTGTTCGAGGGCATTTTATTATTTATGTGAGTTATGCTTTGTTTATGAAACTAATCTCTGTATGCTGGTGCAACCATGTAATCCCAGGACTCAGGAGGCTGAGGCAGGAGAGTTACCTCAAGTTCAAACTGCAATTTGAGAAAGTCTTTTAAGTTCTCTGAGCCATTGATCACTCGTCTATAGTGAAAAACCTCTCAGGATTAGAACCATTAAAAATGATTTGATAGACTTGGCGTTTGGCCGGAAATCAATAAACAACTGCTTGTAGCTAACTATTTTACAGTGTTTCATGGCCGACAGTTCGGGAACCAATCAATATTCCAACTCAGCAAACACAGCACGTGCAAAGAAAGGATTTCCCAGTCTGGAGACTTGGTCTTTTTCTTCGTCAGTGATGGTCTGATGGCAAAGATTTGAGTCCACCAAAGTCGAGTTACCCAACCTCTCCTTTCCCAGCCCCGCCCATAGCCGGCCACAGCCCCGCCCATAGCTGGCCAAGCCCCTCCCACAGCCTCTTAAATCCCGGTCAGCTTACAAAGATGTGGAGTCCACAAGTTCCCTCCTTCTTCTCCAACTGAAAGACCTGGACCCGATGACCCTCTTCTGTCGTATTGCTACTGAAACATTTCTTGAAGGCATCTTGCTTCAGGACCCAGTGTTGAGTCTTCAGGAAGCAGCTCCTGAGCGACACCTCAATGTCCTGTGGCCTGCAGCGCAGGGTCGCTATCTCTCTAGATAGTTCTGCAGAGGAACAAGAGCCAGAGGTGGGGTCTCCTGAGGATCCGGGAGGATGCCGTGAGAAGGAGTAGGTAAAGGCTTACCATGGAGACCTGAGTTCAATTCTTAGAGCCCACATAAAGTAGAAAGAGATCTGACTCACAAAGGTCCTCTGACCTTCGCATGTACACCATGGCATGTGTGCCCCTAATACACACACACATACACACACACACTATACTAACACACCAATAAATTTAAGCATATCTGGACATAGTAGTGCATGTCTTTAATCCTAGCACTCAGGAGATAGAAACAGGCAGATTTTTATGAATTTGAGGACAGCCTGGTCT
This sequence comes from Rattus rattus, assembly GCF_011064425.1. Taxonomy (NCBI): domain Eukaryota; kingdom Metazoa; phylum Chordata; class Mammalia; order Rodentia; family Muridae; genus Rattus; species Rattus rattus. The sequence goes on along the minus strand of NC_046154.1, from coordinate 24,048,032 downwards.
ACAGAGCAAGTTCTAGGATAGCCAGGACTACCCAGAGAAACCTGACTTGAAATTTGAAACACCAGGAAAAATAAATATATTTAAATACAGATTTTCACACACGTGGATCCCAAGAACCATCTTTTGAGTTCTGGGATTCTGATTCTTGGCCCTCACAAGTCCTTAGAATCTCTCTTCCAAGAATTACCACCAGGGGGCTGGAGAGATGGCTCAGTGGTTAAGAGCTCTGACTGCTCTTCCAGAGGTCCTGAGTTCAAATCCCAGCAACCACATGCTGGCTCATAACCACATGTAATGGGATCTGATGCCCTCTTCTGGTGTGTCTGAAGACAGCTACAGTGTACTTGCTTATTTAAAAATAAATAAATCTTTAAAAAAAAAAAAAGGATTACCACCAGGGTCTCAAGGGCTAGGAATATAGCTTAAAAAGAGGTGGCTCCTGCTACTCTCCAATTTCAGTCTCCAGAGTTCTTCTCCAATGCTAAGCAGGAAGCTAGACCCCCTCTCTCTCTCTCTCTCTCTCTCTCTCTCTCTCTCTCTCTCTCTCTCTCTCTGTGTGTGTGTGTGTGTGTGTGTGTGTGTGTTTGGCGTGTGCAAAACTGGACACGCCACACATGCTTGTAACCCCCATCAGTATCTGGACAGAGCAGCTCAGGTCCCGGGAGCTAGAGCAGGATAGATGGTCTCATCTGCACAGCTGCCTACTGTCTCATGAGACATCGCTTGTGGTGATCATTCATTTCATGCTAATGCCTTACCAACCTTTGGACAGGATTCCTCTGGGCCTTCTCAGACTTCCATGACCTTTCTAGTTCCTGCCATCTGTGTGGTTTGCTCACATGAGTTATTCATGTCACTCCATGATATCCATACACATAAAATTAAAATAAAAGAGAAGCTTGAGGAGGAGGAGGAGGAGGAGGAGGAGGAGAAGGAGGAAGAAGAGGATGAGGAAGAGGAGGAGGAAGAGAAGGAGGAGAAGGAGGAGGAGGAAGAAGAGGAGGAGGAGGAGGAAGAAGAGGAGGAGGAGGAGGAGGAGGAAGAGGAGGAGGAGAAGGAGGAGGAGGAGGAGGAGAAACAGCAGCAGCAGCGGACAACGATAACCTCCTGGAACGGCTTGTACACACTTACCCAAGTGGGAATAGTAGCTGTCCTTGCACGCACAGCCTCCGGTACTGTCTGGATCCTCATCCAAAGCACAGGGTCCACCTCCTGGACCACCACTCTGACTAGAGTTGGGGGGTGCTTTTCCAGTCCCAATCACAGTGGAGGATTTGGTTGTCTCTGAAGAGCTAGGAACAAGGCCTGTGGAATGGTCAGATGATTGGCTGTTGCTTGAGCTCATCTGCACTGTCTGGGAAGGTGTCTGTGTGACTGTGCTATGGTGTGTGTCCAGTGGCTTACTCGTTGTGGGGCTTGTCACTGGGGTCGGAGATACAGTTGTAGTGTCCCTTTCCTGAGTCTCAGATGTGGCTGTGCTAAGCACAGTTGTCCTCAGTGTGGTTGTGGTTGGTGAAGAGGTGTCGATAGTTGCCGTGGTCGCCATGGGTAAAGGTTTGATTGTGTCAATGACTTTGTCTGGTGTTGATGAGGGTGGAGTTAGAGTTAACTTCTCAGACACAGTGGGTGTCCCAGTTCCAGATGACAGGATGGTGTGCTTTGGTGTGCTTGATGCCATTGAAGGTGTCATTGAAGGTGTCAACAAAGGTGTCGTCATGGTCACGTCTGTCTCCCCTGGGTTTGGGGACTCTGATGATCTCATTTCAGTGGTGATAGACCTTGGTGGTGACAGTGTTGTGAGTTCAGTCACGCCGACATCAGAGCCAGTCCGTAGTGGCTGGGAAGGTGTCTGTGTGACTGTGCTATGGTGTGTGTCCAGTGGCTTACTCGTTGTGGGGCTTGTCACTGGGGTCGGGGGTACAGCTGTAGTGTCCCTTTCCTGAGTCTCAGATGTGGCTGTGCTAAGCACAGTTGTCCTCAGTGTGGTTGTGGTTGGTGAAGAGGTGTCGATAGTTGCCGTGGTTGCCATGGGTAAAGGTTTGATTGTGTCAATGACTTTGTCTGGTGTTGATGAGGGTGGAGTTAGAGTTAACTTCTCAGACACAGTGGGTGTCCCAGTTCCAGATGACAGGATGGTGTGCTTTGGTGTGCTTGATGCCATTGAAGGTGTCATTGAAGGTGTCAACAAAGGTGTCGTCATGGTCACGTCTGTCTCCCCTGGGTTTGGGGACTCTGATGATCTCATTTCAGTGGTGATAGACCTTGGTGGTGACAGTGTTGTGAGTTCAGTCACGCCGACATCAGAGCCAGTCTGTAGTGGCTGGGAAGGTGTCTGTGTGACTGTGCTATGGTGTGTGTCCAGTGGCTTACTCGTTGTGGGGCTTGTCTCTGGGGTCGGGGGTACAGTTGTAGTGTCCCTTTCCTGAGTCTCAGATGTGGCTGTGCTAAGCACAGTTGTCCTCAGTGTGGTTGTGGTTGGTGAAGAGGTGTCCATAGTTGCCGTGGTTGTGGTTGGTGAAGAGGTGTCCATAGTTGCCGTGGTTGTGGTTGGTGAAGAGGTGTCCATAGTTGCCGTGGTTGTGGTTGGTGAAGAGGTGTCGATAGTTGTCGTGGTCGCCATGGGTAAAGGTTTGTTTGTGTCAGTGTCTTTGCCTGGTGTTGATGAGGGTAGAGTTTGATTTGGCTGTGTGGTCTCAGCTGAAGTGGCCAAGGTGAATTTTGTGGTTTTGGATGACCCTACTGGCTCCTTTGCTGTAGAGGTCACTGTGGGATCTAACTGTGGCATACCATTGGTGACTGTCGTGACGGCTGTGTGCACTGTCGAGGCCGTCCGCTCCGTGGGCCCTGTTTCACTACCGCTTTGGGGTGATATCATCTGTTCCTGGGACTTAGGTGTGGATTCCTTTGACCTGTGAAGCACAACCGAGCTCGTAGATGAGCAGGATAGATTCTCGTCAAGCACAGAGCCTTCTGTGGAACGTAAACCCGAGGCGACCGCCCAGACTAAAACACTGCCTGCAAAAACCAGAACAGCAATGAAAATAAAGTCACTCACTGACCTAATGCTCCTACTGCTTCGCAGGCGCTCTGGCTCCCACGCATCCAATGAGGAGTCCCAATAAAAGTAATTGCAGCGGCGAGTCTGTATGGAGAGCCACGCTCATCCGGTGCCAGCTCTACCCTGATAGATTTCAGTGGCTGGCAGAAGAGCCTACTACTGCGCTTTCCTAACTGCATCATTCCAAATACTCACCTCATAGATAGCTACACAGAAGTGTGGCTCTCACCGGTCAGCAGCAGCAGCAATAGACGGACGCCGTTACAGAAAGCCACAACTGGTTAAAACACAGAGAACTGACTTTGAAGGGCCCAGTCCCAACTGATGGGTCTAAAACATATCCTTTCACCCAAAGGCTGGGGTGGGGGTTGGGTGGGGGTGCTGGAAAGATTGTGAGAGCTAGAAGACTTAGATGTTTACTTAGAAATAGTGTCTTCGGGGGCTGGAGAGATGGCTCAGTGGTTAAGAGCACTGACTGCTCTTCCAGAGGTCCTGAGTTAAAACCCCAGCAACCACGTGGTGGCTCACAACCATCTTTAATGAGATCCGATGCCCTCTTCTGGTGTGTCTGAAGACAGCTACAGTATACTTATAATAAATAAATAAATTAATTAATTAATTAAAAGAAATAGTGTCTTCTTTTTTAAAAAAAAAGAGAGAGGGTAGGGTGATGCTTTGTGTTAAATTCTATTTATTTATTTAATATATATGAGTGCTCTATCTGCATGTACGCCTGCCTGACAGAAGAAGGCATCAGATCCCATTACAGATGGTTGTGAGCCACCATGTGATTGCTGGGAATTGAACCCAGGACCTCTGGAAGAGCAGTCAGTGCTCTTAGCCGCAAAGCCATCTCTCCAGCTACAACTCCCAACCAATTGACGAAACTATTAATTTTTCAAATGCTTCAGGTCAGAGAAGAGAGAGTGTGCAACTCTGTGGCAGCCTTTATCTCATTCAAATTAACGTCTCCTCTAGGAGGGGTGAGAATCCAGACAACACACCTGGAACCCTGTAGTGCTTTATGATGGCAGTGTTGGGGCTCAAACTCAAGGCCTTGTAAAGACCAGGCAGTGTTCTTTTTTATTGGTTGAGACAGAGTCTCACTAGGAAGCCCCATGCTATAACCTAAACTGGCTTGGGATCTGTGGCCATCCTCCTGCCTCTGCCTCCCAAAGTCTGCAATAATAATACTTGGAACCAAGCCTACTTCTTCATTGTGGGTCTCGCAGCTTGGACTAGCCTCCAACTTCCCATACATAGCCAAGGATGATGTAGGTTGATGTCAATATGCAGGTGAGGGCTGGGACAAGTTAGGTCAAGGCCATGATTGGACAGCAAAAAAATAAGGTGGGACAAAGCTTTTGTAAGGCAGGAGAGAAGGAGAAGGAAGGAGAATCAAGATGGAGATGGGGAAGGATGACCCAGATCCGGGTGGTCCTGAATTGACAAGTTAACTGGGATGGATTTCTGTAGGCAGATTTATCTTATCTAGGTGGGCGGTCTATATCCTTATCACTTGGTTGTGAGTTTATTGTGCGGATGTATTGTGGATTGAGAATTTAACCTATAAATCTGATTGTTGGGTTTAGTCTTGATTTTAACTGCTTGTTGGGAATTTATACCATAACTATTAGGGGTCAGATGTTGGGAATGTAAACAGAGCAGCGTCAGAGAGTTACGAGAAGGTAGCCACCTCCGGGACCAGGGGTGGACGCTGGAAGTGTGAGCAGAGTCCACAGTAAGAGAGCTGTGAGATAGGCGGTCTCTGTATGAAACTGTCATGGCAGTGACCCGCCTAGGGAACAGGATGGGTAGAGAGATTGCTGCAGGGCTCAGAGAGTAGCCGTCGGCAGTGTGAGATCGGATGGAGCTTGGTGGGTGAGACACTTTGCTGACTGAGATGAAAATATCCTGCAGATGCCATGTGGCCCTACTGTGTGCCGGGTAGCTCGGGATAAAAGAAACCCTTTTTAATTCTTTTACAGGAACAGGATAACCTTGAACTTTTGATCCTCCGGCCTCTGCCTTTCTATTTTGGAGATTGTCGGTGTAAGCCAGTCAGTCACTCATCTTGCTTTGTTTTTCTTTTTTAATTATTTATTTTTTTTAAAAAAATGGATTTGTGTGTGTGTGTGTGTGTGTGTATGTGTGTGTGTGTGTGTGTATGTGCGCGCGCACGTGCATGCGTGCATGCATGCGCCATAATGAGCATGTGGAGGTTAGAGGACAACTTGCAGGAGTTAGTCCTTCCCTTCTCCCATATAGACATGGATTCTTGGGATTGAACTCAGGTTATCAGGCTTGGCAGCAAGTGACTGTATTCACGGAACCATGTCACCGACTCCTACTTTGTATTTAGTTTACTTGTGTATTATTTGAGACAGGGTCTCTATGTATCCCTGGCAGACCTCAAAGTCTCTATGTAGACCAGTCTCTATACAGACTAAAGTCTCTATGACGTTCAACTCACAGTGATCTGCCCGTCTCTGCCTCGTGAGTGCTGGGATTAAAGGCATGTGCCCCAGGAACTGAAGCTACAGTTGTGAGCCATCGGATGGGTGTTAGGAACCAAATCTTCTGCAAGAGCGGTAAGTGCTCATAACGAACTATCTCTTCAGTCCTTACGGTGTTTTATTTGTTGGTGTTTTCTTCCGGGTTTATTTGTTTAACATGTATGAGTGTTTTGCCCGCCTGTCTATATGTGTAGCACATGTGTGCCTGGTGCCTTTGGAGGTCAGAAGAGGGTGTCACCTCTCCTGGGACTAGCATTAGAGGTGGATGTGGGTGCTGTGAACCAAAACAGACATTTTGGAAGAGGAGATGTCATGATTTGCATATGCTTGGCCAAGGGAGTGGCACTATTTAGAGGTGTGGCCCTGTTGGAGTAGGTGTGTCACTGTCAGTTTAGGCTTAAGACCCTCATCCTAACTGCCTGGAAGCCAGTCTTCTCCTAGCAGCCTTCAGATGAAGATGTAGAACTCTCAGCTCCTCCTGCACCATGCCTGCCGGGATGCTGCCATGCTCCCACCTTGATAATAATGGACTGAACCTCTGTAGCTGTAAGCCAGCTCTAATTAAATATTATCCTTTATAAGAGTTGCCTTGGACTGGAGAGATAGCTCAGAGGTTAAGAGCCCTGACTGCTCTTCCAGAGGTCCTGAGTTCAATTCCCAGCAACCACATGGTGGCTCATAATCATCTGTAATGAGATCTGACGCCCTCTTCTGGTGTGTTTGAAGACAGCATACTCACACATTCTGGTGTGTTTGAAGACAGCATACTCACACATATAAAATAAATAAATCTTAAAAAAAAAAAAAAAAGCAAAAAACAACGTGCCTTGGTCATGGTGTCTGTTCCCAGCAGTAAAACCCTAACTAAGACAGGAGCCCAGGCTCCTAACCACTGAGCAACCTCTCCAGCCCTGTTGGGGCTTTTTGGTTGGTTGGTTTTTAGTTTTGTATGTTTCGTGCATTTAAGCGTTCTCCTACACGTAAATCTGTGTACCACCCGAATGTCTGGAAGACACGGAGACCAGGGGAGAATGTTGGGTCACCTGAAACGAAGTCACAGATGGTTATGAGCCGCTGCATCCTTTGCATGAATCAAACCCAGGTCCTTTAAAAGAGCAGCCAGTGTTCTTACGGATGAGCCATCTCTTTAGCCTTCTGCTTCGTTTCTAAAGGTAAGGTCTTACGTTGTGTCCAGGGTTAGCCTCGAACTCACAATGAGCCCAGGGTGGCCTTAAATTCCCATTTGCCCCATTCAAGTCTTTGTTTTGTTTTTGTTGAAATCGGATCTTATGTATTTTAGGCTGGCCAGACTACAAAGCTAGGGTGACCCTGAACTCCCCACCTGCCTGCATCTACATACTGAGTGTCCATGGAGACTGCCTTTTGTCGGAGCTGGGGACCGAACCCAGGGCCTTGCGCTTGCTAGGCAAGCGCTCTACCACTGAGCTAAATCCCCAACCCCTGTTGTTTGGCTTCTTGATGCCTTGTTTGAACGTAGTTGAATTCGTTGCTCCGTGGTTAAGAGCACACTGGTTACTCTCCCCAAACACCTACCTGCAGTTCAGAGCACCCACCTGGTGGCTCACAGCCATCTGCAACTCTGGTCACACCTACATACATGAAGGCAAAAGGCTGGTACACATTAAGCAAATAAACCCAGAACAAAAACAAAACGGGGGCTGGAGAGACAGTTTAGCCATTAAGAGGGCTTGCCGTTCTCGCAGACAGTTGGATCTGGTTTACAGCACTCATGAGATAGTTCACAACTGTCTGGAGCTCCAGTTACAGAATCTGATGCCTTCTCCTGGCCTCCAAGGGCACCAGATGCTCATGTGGTACGCAGTCATATATGAGTGCAAAATATTCCCTCGACACACATATACCTTGAAACAAAAATGGGGCCTAAACAAACTAAAGATACAAAAGTGTCGTGCGCCGTAATAGTGCAAGCTGTCTGGAGACACACAATGGTAGAAAGCTTTTCTAATAACCTTGGCTTCAATCCTTAGTACCATATACACACACCAGTGCTTCTCAACCTTCCTGACGCTGTGACCCTTTAATACAGATCCTCATGTTGTGGTGACCCCAAACATACGATTGTCTTTATCCCTATGCTGCATCTGTAATTTCACCATTGCTATGGATCATAAAGTAAATATCTGTGTTTTCCTATGGTCTTAGGTGAAAGGGTCATTGGATTCCCAAAGGGTTGAGAACTGCTGAGGTATACAAGAAGCCAGATGTACTAGCAAATGCCTTAATGTAGTGCTTGGGAAGCAGAGGGGGAGTCCCAAAGCAAGTCCGAGGCCAGCCAGGGCCACATAGCAAGATCCTGCTTCAAAAAAATAGAAAACAAAAAAACGCAACAATGTAGGCTGGGCATGAGGTATAATCCTTCAGTCCTACCACTAGGAGGCAGAGGCAGAAAGGCAGAGAGGCAGAGAGGCAGAGAGAGAGAGAAGGGCAGAGAGGGGCAGAGACAGAGGGGCAGAGACAGAGAGGCAGAGACAGAGAGAGGCAGAGAGCAGAGGCAGAGACAGAGGCAGAGGCAGAGACCCAGAGAGGCAGAGGGGGAGAGGCAGAGGCAATGGCAGAGGCAGATGAGGAGGCAAAGAGACAGAGGTAGAGAGACAGAGGCTGAGGCAGAGAGGCAGAGAAAGAGAGAGAGACACAGAGGCAGAGGCAGAGAGAAAGAGAAGCAGAGACAGAGAGGCAGAGGCAGAGACAGAGACAGAGACAGAGACAGAGACAGAGAGGCAGAGGCAGAGAGACAGAGGCAGAGACAGCAGAGGCAGAGAGACAGAGACAGAGAGACAGAGACAGAGAGGCAGAGGCAGAGAGACAGAGGCAGAGAGAGAGGCAGAAGGAGACAGAGAGAGAGACAGGCAGAGAGCAGAGAAGCAGAGACAGAGAGGCAGAGACAGAGAGGCAGAGGCAGAGCCAGAGAGAGGCAAGAGGATCTCTGTGAGTTCAAACCACTCTGGTCAAAGAGTAACCCGGTCTCTCTGCAGGATCAGTAAGATGGTTTATCAGGCAAAAATGATACTCAGAGCTGACACCTGAGTTTAACCCCCAAATCCCATAATCAGAGAGAACTCACTTCTGAGGTCCACCGTCTGACTGCTAGCTGTACTGTAGTGTGCTCACCACACACACGTACACTGATGATAATAATAAATTGGTTTTCAAACATTAGTGGGGGCTGGAGAGATGGCTCAGTGGTTAAGAGCACTGACTGCTCTTCCAGAAGTTCTGAGTTCAAATCCCAGCAACCACATGGTGGCTCACAGCCATCTGTAATGAGATTTGATGCTCTCTTCTAGTGTGTCTGAAGACAGCTACAGTGTACTTAAAATATAATAAATAAAAAACATTAGGCATCCAGGATGACCTTGACATAGTTTACTCCCATTTGTCTAAAGCACCAGAATTGACTCACAGATTGTTCACTGAATTTGGTAAGGTCTATTATCCTTACATACCAGGCATTGACACTGAGGCTAAAACAGATAGAGCATTCTGTCCAAGGCCACGCCCCTAGGAGGTAGGGATGCTGCATTTGAGACCCGATCCATAAGACCTGAGTCTTTTTTTCTCAGCTGCCCTGTGAAGCTTACAATAACATTGCCTCATTTCCAAGACTGAGCTGAGCCACTCTCTCTGTCCCTTGAGGGGAAAACCCACACGAATATGCTGAACCAGGTCCCCAGGAAAGCTTGCTCCTTCCCCTGGGCAAAGGGCAGAAACAGGCCATCACCTGATGCCCTCCTCTAGATCCCTAGCAACTAGCAGTCAGCTGATTCAGAGATGGAAGGCGAGCTCGCGTGGGCCAAGCTCTCTTTCCCATCAACTACATCGGAAGAGGCGCTGGCCCTTGGCCTTTGCACATCTGCATGCCCCTGTCTCACCAATACTCCAAGGTCTTCCTCCTGTGCAGACCTGAGGAGTCGCCATAGGGGAACAGCTGCCTGGAACGCTTGCAAAGAGTAGAGAAGCTTGGGATGGCAGCTGGTTCTAATGTCTGTTTCCTGTGTGACTTTGTGGAAGCCTACAGCTTGCTCTGGTCTCCATGTCCCGCTCAGCATGATTTCCTTGTGCTCAGTGTTAGAGGAGCCACGAAATCCCAGGCTAACAGAGCAGACACCTTGTCATTGAGACCTCATTTGAACTGCGTGCTTTGTTTTTTTTTTTTTTTTTTTTTTTTTTTTTTTTTTGGATATTTTGGAGGCGGGGTTTTGAGTAGCCCAGGCTAACCTTCAAATCCAGATCTTCCTCTTTCCCAGGGCTGGGATTATAGGCAGGCACTACGACACCCAATCTGACTTCATGCTTTTTCTGAAGTGATTGACCAGTTGCTCTGTCCCTCTGCAGAAGTCTCTCTTTTCCCCACTGCTGAATCATACTGATACGTCTTGCAATCTGCGCAGATCCCTGCTGTCTTTTCATTGGCTGGCTTACTTCTGTGTCACTGCACCAATGTCAGCAACATCTGTTCCTTTATGTCTCCCCCCCACCTCTACCCCTAGTCTTCCATTTTTGTCCTTCAAATAAAAAAAAAAAAAAATTGCTTTGGGGTGGGGTGGCCTAGAGAGATGGCTCACAGTTAAAAGTACTTGCTAGGGCTGGAGAGACGGCTCAGCGGTTAAGAGCACTGACTGCTCTTCCAGAGGCCCTGAGTTCAATTCCCAGCAACCACATGGTGGCTCACAACCATCTGTAATGGGATCTGATGCCCTCTTCTGGTGTGTCTGAAGACAGCAACAGTGGACAGTGTACTCAGATACATGAAATAAATAAGTAAATCTTTAAAAAAAAAAAAAAAAAAGCACTTGTTCTTCTTCCAGAAGACGGAGTCCTATTCCCAGTGCCCATGTTGCATGTTGCAACTCTGGCTCCGGGGCATCTGACATCCTAGTAATAGCCAGGGCTTTAAGGGGGCTAATGGCCCAGGGCTGCTTTGGACCCTGCTACCTTCCTCTACCCTGCTCTGTCCTCTATAAGGCCACCAGTCTGATGTCTGACCCTTTCACCGTCTCTTCTCGGGGCTGAGATTACAAGCATATACCACCACTTCTGACCTAACTGTATGCTTCTTCCAATGTCTCTCTCTCTCTCTCTCTCTCTCTCTCTCTCTCTCTCTCTCTCTCTCACACACACACACACACACACACACACACACACACACACACTATCATGGATACTTTTACAATCCTTTTAGTTTTTTTTTTTTTTTTTTGTTTGTGGTTTTTTTTGTTGTTTTTTTACTTTTTGGACTCTTTGACACCGTAGCCAAGGCCGATCTTGAGTATCTGATCCACCTGCTTCCACCTCCCAAATGCTGGGATCACAAGTTTGGGCTGCCACAGTCACTTCCGTCTTCCCTTTCTCCTTTCTAACACATCTCAGAATCAGCTTGTCTACCAGACCTGATTGGGATTTTAATTATCTTCGGGATAACTGAGACTCTCTACCCTCAGCCAGGCCTTGTGACCTAGACTTCAGAGTCTAGGGGGCAATCCCTACTGCGTGATTGGGGACAGTTCCTACTGTGTGACTGGGAGGACAGGGAAATCAACATGTGAGTCTAAGCCTCGGTTTCCTCATTGCGAGGCGGGGATGCTGACCCTGAGATTGCCTAAGGCAGGCAACAGAAGCCCTCACAGAAGCCGGCCCTGGGGCAGGCTCAGGCAGGTGCTCCGTGAGCGGAACCCCGCAACTAGAGCGCATGAGCGGAACCCCGTAACTAGAGCGATGCCATCACCCACGCCTCTGCTCCTTTCAGCACGCTAACTAATGCCTGCCTCTTCAGGGCTCTGTCAAAGAGACGCCTGTGCGCGGTCCAAGTCACAGACCCCGGGAGCTGGTAATACACGCGGTGTCGTGCCTGCATCTTCCCTCCCACCGACCTAGGAACTCAGAACCCAGAATGCTTTCCTTTCTGAAACTGCGAGGCACCAGGGAGCTGGTCTTGTCAGAGGAGGGCAAAGCAACAGAGTCCGAATGCCTAGGCCCTCAGCCCGCTGAAAGCTCAAGGTTATTAACCTGTCACGGATGGAAAGGACAGACGAAGGGGAAGACAGACAGACGGAGGAGTCAGACAGGCAGAGATAAGCTGGTGCTTTGGAAGCGACGTGTGGGAGAGGTCAGGGCCATGGAGGTCATCCTGTCTTTATAACTCTGGTGCCTCTGCCCTGTGCCTTTCAGACTGCCACCTCCGGAGAAGCATCACCTGCATTTCTAGCAAGTTCTTCCCCACCCTGGCCGGTCAGAAAAGGAGCTACGAGTGGGAGATGGGAAGGGGTTGGGTACTCACCAGGCAGGTTGAAGGTTCTGTCCCCACTGAGTAGCAGCAGAAGCAGCAGAAACCAGTGGGTGCCCATGTCTGTGCCGGTGGGTGGTCCTGGGGGATGTTAGGAAGGAGCTGCAGCCCGAACAAAGGAACAGACAACAAGACAACACGGTCCTGGGGCTTTTACCGTTAGAACCAATGCTGGTGGGGAATCAGAGCAGGGGGAGAAACTGTTTCCCATCAGCTGTAATCAGTGGCCCTCTGGGGGACTGCAGTTCCAACTAGTAATTATCCCCAAGGACCCTAGGTGTCAGCCTTTAACGAATAGCAGGGCAGAACTCTGAGCTACCTAGCGTCCCTGTCCCCAGCACCAGAGACTTAGGCGACTCCCAGCTCCCTGTCAGACACCTGACTTGGAACACATGCCATTCTTCTCACATAAAAGAACATCTCCTGTGGTCATGTAGGCTCAAAGCAGAGTTCTCCCTGCTAATGAGGTACCTGGAGGGCTTAGCCAATAAGCTTCCCTTCCCAGACACTGCTCCCTGCAAAAGATATTTAATCCCAGGCCCACCCTGAGAAGTGGGGAATGGTTTTACACATCCGCTTTCCGCCATGACAATAAACTGCTTAGAACCATGGGCTGCCTCTTCTCATCAAGATCGCGGCGAGGAGACACGGAGAAGGCCTTCTGCAGCCTGATCTCCTATAGAAGGCTTCTCTGAGTTCCCAACCACAGTCACTACCAAACCTGCCTCTGCCAAGCCAAGGACAATCATCTCTGCTGGGACCAACTAGAGCTCCCCCCATCCCCCGTCCCAGCTAGACGCTGTCCCCAGCCCCTGGGCCCCTGACTCTGTTCTCTGCTCTTCTGAGACTCCCAGCAGCATCTGGAAGTCTCAAGATGAGTCTGAGAACCTCACAGCCCTGGCCTCTTTGCATACCCAGGGACACCCCCCCCAACCCAAAACCAACTCCAGTGTTCCACAACTCAGCCTGCACTGTCTCACCCCTGGAGCGGTGTCTCAAAGCATTCCCTACACAAAGCACCCCCCCCTGTGGCAGGGTGGGATAAGTACAGTCAAACTCCCTCAGTTCTACCTCCCCAAGTGGCTATGCCCTGTGGCCTACAGCCCTACATGTACTGATCCAGCTTTCTCTGTGGTGGTTTGAATGAGAATGGTTTCCTTAGGTTCCTATATTTATATGCTTGGTCCCCAGTTAGTGGAACTGTTTGGGAAGGATTGGGAGGTGTGGCCTTGTTGAAGACTGGGGATGGCTTTGAGATTTCAAAAGCCTCCACCATCCATTCCCAGTATTCCCTCTACCTCATGCTTGCAGACCTTGATATAAGCTCTCAGCTACCACTCCATCCACAGGCCCTGAGTTCTCCCACCAGACTTCATTTGACTCACAAAATCCTCCCACTTCTCCCCAGTAAGCCTCAATATGGTTCTTTTCCAGAAAGCCTTTGAGGACTCACACTTTAGCTGGCCACCCTTTGATGTCCAAGGGTACAGCTACCTGTGCAGCACGGACTGTGGTAACCCTGTCAGGGCTTCCTAGGGTGAGAGAGGACAGAGGACTCAGCCTGCTTCTTCAGACAGGGACTCCCAAGCATGATACCAGAAACAGCACCCTCACCCTAATTTAGCTCAGGGGTTATATCTCTATCATTAAGTCAAAATGATCTGAGGAACAACTTCATAGGATCAGAAGCCCTTAAGGGGGTCATCAGACTAACCGACCATTTTCCTACCCCAACCCCCAAAACAAGTTCTCACTGAGAAGTCCAGGCTAGCTTCCAACTCTCTTCAAGCTTCCTCTCTCAGTCTCTCAGGAGCTGGGATTGTATAGTTGTCACCACATTCAGCACAGACTGGTGGGTTTGTATGTTTTGTTTTGTTAGAGATGGTGTCTTATGTTACCCATGCTGGCCTTTAATTACATGTAGCTGAGGATGTCCTTGAATTCTTGATTCTCCTACCTCTATGTCCTAACTGCTGGGAATAAGGTATGAACCACCATCTTCCAAGCAAGGGGGCTTTGAGGATATAAGATCTATCTTCTCTTTACACCAAAGGCAGGGGTGCGGAACAGGTAGCAGGCAGACACATTGGTTATAACACCAAAGTTTATTTTCAGTGCACACGGTCTCACTGGCCTGGCTCTTCTCTTTATGGTGCTTGGGCCCGCACAGGCCTCATCCAGCTCTGGCTGAAGCAGAGGTCAGGGATACTCATCTTTAGGCCAAAGTCTGGCTACGCCTTTCTGTACTTCCACTCTCGTCCAGAATCCTGACTCCTCTGGACTTGAGGCTCCCAGGCATAAGCCCTGCAGATGCTGCCACCTTTCCAGCCCCATGGCTCTGCTGCCCGGGTGGAAGGGAGAGGGATGGGCTCCAGTTTGGGATGCAGCAGCTGGCCCTGTGTGTGCAGGCCTTCAGTTCCCATACTGCCGTCTCAGTGGCTGGACTTGTGTTTGATACCTAGGTTTGTGGTAGACTCATACACCTGCAAACCAAGAGATCTTTTTGTCATTCTGCTTCCTTAATGGGACAGCCTGCTCCCTCCTCCTCTTCCTCCTCTCCTCCTCCTCCCCCTTTTCTTCCCTCCTCCTCCCCTCCTCCCTCCTCCTCCTCTTCTTCTTCCTCCTCCTCCTCTTCCTCTTCCTCCTCCTCCTCTTCCTCCACCTCCTCCTCTTCTTCCTCCTCCTCCTCCTCTTCCTCCATCTCCTCCTCTTCCTCCTCCTCCTCCTCTTCCTCCCCCTCCTCCTCCTCCTCCTCCTCCTCCTCAGCAGCTGCTCCATCCGGGTAACTCTAGCATGCTTAGTACCCACTCTAAACTGAAGAGCTCAGGTATCCCCAAGACTGTTTCCCTGCAGTCCCATGAACTAGGAGACAGACAGACAGACAGACAGACACACACACACACACACACACACACACACACACACACAGAAACATATAGACACTCAGAGACAAACACATAAACACATAGATATACATACACACAAACTCACAGAGACAGACACAGACACACACAGAAGGCCCTTTGCCCAAGGTGGAGCTAAACATCTGTTTGTAAGGAAGAGCCGAGCTGGCAGAAGCACTCAAGAATAGATTTGTAGGTGCCGAGGGTGGGGAACAACACGGATTGGCTCCCTAGGCCTGATGGGAGGAGACAGGACCTCTCTGAGAAGGAAATGATAAGGCTTGGCCAGATTGGGTGGTGCCAGCTAAGATGAGTGGGGATTTTAGTGGGTCTACAGGAAAAGGAAGGAAACCTTCGCTATGCGCCTGTAGGCTATTGGTACCCGTGGGGTGTGTGTGTTTGGGGGTGGGGGGCAGGGATGTCGATTAGGTAGAGAAAGGAACTCGCACCTTTTCCCTGTCGACTAGTGCAGTGATCAAGTCTTGCTTGTTAGCCATCTCCCGAATGTCTGCAGAGGACTCGCTTGGGAACGTCATGCTTTTGGAGGTACGCTTGTGCATGATCACGTTTTCCTGCTCCTGGTTATAACGGATGGAGCGCACCTCCTCCATGATCCTGGGGGAAGAAGAGAGAGTGTGTTTGCTGGCGTTGTTGAAGCCTGTCCATCTCCTCCCTGGTGTGCACCTTCTTTTCCCCTCCCTGCTAACTACTTCTCCTGGCCTTTGAAACAGCCTTCAGGGAGACCCAGGCTGTGTGGACTCCTCCCAGCAGACAAGAATGACCCAAGGGTCAGGATGCAGCTCCTGAGCTGAGAAGCATGAACCCTGGGCAAATGAGCTGGAGGCCAGGCCTAGCTCAGACTCCCCAGAACCCTCCCCACGTGTTGAGCTCGTCTCGGATCTCTTTGTATTCCAGCAAGTTCTCCTGTATTGCTTCAAGAACCAAGCAGAAGTTATCACAGGTCTTTTCTGAGAGGTTACACAGGGGGCCCCCAACCAGTGGTTCCTGAGGGACTGCGGAAGTCTCCTTGCGGGCCTCTGTATAATGGACCAGTGGTAGCTCATCGGTCCAGTCCTCTTCCTCTGCATCTGTCTGGGGACAGTGGATGGAGGGAGAGAGACAGTTCAGGGTCGTGGGGCTTCAGGGAGGATGCATCTCTTAGGACATTCCCCTTTAACTTCATTAGGTATCAGAACATTTTAATCTGTCCATACTAAGGATGGAACCCAGGGCCTCCAACAAGCTAGGCAAGCCATCTAACACCTGGCCCAGTTCTTAGCTCCAGTCATACTTAGCCTAGCTTGTTGCGGTAATTCAAATTCAGGCACATAAGCCCCTCTTTTACCTCTGGAAATTCTTACTCCAGCAAACCTCTAAAGTTCTACCTACTCTGAAGTGATGGTGGCCGTGGCTCTCTAACCTTTCCAAAGTCCACGTCCACTCCACCTTACAGAAATTCTGGGGCTGGAGAGATGGCTCAGTGGTTAAGAGCACTGACTGCTCTTCCAGAGGTCCTGAGTTCAATTCCTTGCAACCACATGGTGGCTCACAACCATCTGTAATGGGATCTGATGCCCTCTTCTGGTGTCTGAAGACAGCGACAGTGTACTCATATATATAATAAATAAATCTTGAAAGAAAAAGAAAGAGAAAGAAAGAAAGAAAGAAAGAAAGAAAGAAAGAAAGAAAGAAAAGAAATTCTGCCAAGTGAATACTAGGTAGTTAACATTTAACAAGTTCTCTCTTTCTCTCTCTCTCTCTCTCTCTCTCTCTCTCTCTCTCTCTCTCCCTCCCTCCCCCCCACCCTCTTTTTCAAGACAAAGTTTCTCTGTAGCCCTGGCTAGAACTCATTCTATTAGACCAAGCTGACCTCAAATTAAGAGATCCACCTGCCTCCACAGGAGTCAAAGGTGTGCACCCACGCCCAGCAAGTATTTACTTTTATTGAATGTGTAGGAATGGCTTGCCTATGTATATGTAAGTAAAGGTACCATGTACATGTAAGGCCTGTGGAGACCAGAGAAAGTGAGGGATCTCCTAGAACTAGAGTTACCAATAATTGTGAGTAGCCATGTAAGTGGGACCCGAACCCAGGACCTCAGCAAGAGCAGCAAGTGCTCTTAAGGACAGAGCTACCTCTCCAGAGGCTCTCCAACACACTTGTTGGGTTCTTACTTCTGAGCTGTCATTAGATCCTTTGAGATTCTCCTGAGAGTTCTGGCAAGCGAGTATCATTACCATTCCCGTCATAGAGAGGAACTTCGGATGCAGATGCAGTTGGGTAAATGCCCCAGGGCCACCCCAGGCTCAGCTTCAATTGTGGCATATCTAGGAATGCACTCCCAGTCTCCAGGAGCCTCAGTCACAGAGTGGACATCACAGATGTGGGGTCTTAACTCCAGGCCTTGGATTTGGCTTTCTCCATGCACTCTAGTGTGCAAAACCACAGGCATATCCACAGGTGCTCAGGTCATCCATGCACATATTCTGTCCTTTTCTCCCCATCCCACAGTCCTGGGTGTCCTGGAACTCCCTTTGGAGACCAGGCTGGCCTCGAACTCGCAGCAACCCAAGTGCCTAGAGCTCCCGCGCTGGGACTAAAGGCGTGCACAACCACACCCAGCTCACCTCCTTGACAGTTATGTGCTGCAGATGCCCCTCCTCCTCGCCCGTCTTCATCATTTGTTCCAGATTTGTGGTCACCACGACGACAAACAAGTTGAGGCCAATGAAGGCACCGAGGGTGATAAAGATAGCAAAGTAGATGGCGCCCCCGACCTCCATTGCGTACTCTCTTTCCTCCACCCTGAAAATGGTGGTCAGGGGCTCCATTATTTCCCTGGCCCTTTATGCTTCAGTGATTTAGGGCTGGAGAGATGGCTCAGCGGTTAAGAGCACTGACTGCTCTTCCAGAGGTCCTGAGTTCAATCCCCAGCAACCCCATGGTGGCTCACAACCATCTGTAATGGGATCTGATGCCCTCTTCTCTGTAAATGCAGAGAGAGTGCTCTCCTGCTGGTCGTAGCAGCTCTTCCCTGAGACATGTTCTGCTGACTGACAGCAGGGCCAGCTCTCAGAAGTCAGCACCCTTTTCTATGTCCAGTACAAGTCCCAGCCATACTTAACATCTACTGGAAATGGCAGCACTCTATGCTGAGCTGCACTACAGAAGTCTACAGATCTTTCTAGACTGATCCTCATGCCATCCTATGAGGTAGTCCATACTGTATTTTTTTTAAAGATTTATTTATTTATTCTATATGAGTACACAGTTGCTGTCTTCAGACAGAAGAGAGCATCAGATCCCATTACAAGTGGTTGTGAGCCACCATGTGGTTGCTGGGAACCCAGGACCTCTGGAAGAGCAGTCGGTGCTCTTAACCACTGAGTCATCTCTCCAGCCTGTCAATACCGCATTGCAGTCTCTAATTATGAGTGATTAAATAGAGGATCAGAGAAGTAATAAAGCCCAGCTCTCAGGAAATAGAAATAGGAGAGCAGAAGTTCAAAGCTAGTCTGGATACCTGAGTTTCTGTCTCCAAAACAAAACAAAACAAAGAACCTAGAAAAATGAAACATGGTTGGTGGAGTGTTTGCCTAGTAAGCATGAAGCCTCTGCATCGCCTAAGCTAGTGGGGTCACATGACCATAAGCTTAGCACTTGGGAAGTGAGCAGAGGAAGAGCTAGAGTGATGGACTATCCTGGACTATGCTAGACCGCATTTAAAGACAAAACAGATAAAACGAATCCCTCCAACTTTTTTTTTCTTTTTTCTTTTTTTTTTTCGGAGCTGGGGACCGAACCCAGGGCCTTGTGCTTGCTAGGCAAGCGCTCTACCACTGAGCTAAATCCCCAACCCCCCTCCAACTTTTAAAAGCTAGAAGTTGGAGCTGCAGCTTGGTAATAGAAGGCTTCCCGAGCATGCTTACGGGCCCAGACCCACAAGATAAATAAATACACACATAAACAAACTGGTCTTGGTGACCCACATCTGTAACCTCAGCATTTAAGAGACAGAGGCAGGAAGATGGCTGCCAGTTTGAGGCCAACAGTGGAATCATTTGTCTAACGTCACAGGGCCATTGCAAGGGGAGAGACTCAAAAGCCCAGTGCCACCCCACTGTGCAGTCCACATGGACCTGGCTGGCCTGGAACAGAGGTCGCACTGCCTCTGCCTTCCCTGTGCCACCCAGCAATCATGCTCTGGGCCTCAGTGCCCCACCTTTTGTTGGTGGTGGTGGTTTGGTGATATTGTTTGTGTTTGTTTGTTTGTTTGTTTGTTTGTTTGTTTTGAAACAAGGTCTTACCATGTAACTCTGGTTAGCCTGAAATGGGGTCTGTAGACCAGGCTGGCCCAGTTCTTTCAAAGCTCCTCCTGCCTCTGACTCCCAAGTGCTAGGACTAAAGTCGTGTGCCGCTGTGTCAGCCTTTTCTCTCTGTTTATGTTCTCAGACTGGCCTCTCACAGTGCAATGTAGGTAGAGGCCACCAATCTTGCTTTGCTCAGTTCTGGGGATTGAACCCAAGCTAGGCAAACACTCTACCCCAGCATGTCTCTCCTCCTACCCCTCCCCTCTTGTTCCTTTTTGAAGCAAGTCTTGTTAATTATAGCCAACAATTAACTTGAACTCCTGATTCGCCCCTCTCTGCTTCCTGAATGCTGGGAGCTCTGTTCCCTGTGTCTAGATGAATCCTGACTGCAGAAACCCAATTGGCTTCTACTTCACAGCGAAGAGTGGGACAGAGTGAAACTGGACTTGGACTTGACAGAGAAGAAGCAAAGAATAGAACACAAAAATGACCTTGGGGAGCAGGTTTGAGCAGGAATGGTTAAACCCAAACTTCCCAGGAATCTAGGTGGCTCGTTGCGCTCTGGTACAATCTGGAAGCCACCAGTAACCTCAGACACAACCACAGGCTTGCTTCCTGGCCAGAAGTTGAGTCATACAACTGTACCACAGTAGCTGAGATCTCCGTGAACAGGGTCAGGTGGTCCTACGAACGTGTGAGGCTTCTGTGGCAATAAGATTCAAGTACCACAAAGCCATGATTTCTTTGGGTATTTACTTCCTGTGAGGCCAGCTTCCTGGAAGTCTCAGGAGCCCAGTCTCATCACTTCCCAGGAGCCCCCTCTCTCATCACTTCCCAGGAGCCCCCTCTCTCATCACTTTCCAGGAGCCCCCTCTCTCATCACTTCCCAGGAGCCCCCTCTCTCATCACTTCCAAGGAGCCCCCTCTCTCATCACTTCTCAGGAGCCCCCTCTCACACTTGTTTTCCTCTTGCAGGAACTCCAGCCCTGCCCTAGCCAGGAGGAGACGGAGCTTGAGAGCCCCAGTGAGCTGTACTCACTGGAAGTCCATGTAGATGTCCAGCCATCCGTCCTGGGTGATGCAGATGAAGAGTGTATACAGAGCCACCCCCATGTTCTGGAAATGCCTGGGCACGAACGCACCAAAGAGCGTGACCCCAAACACAGAAAATACCTGTCAGAGAGACCAGAACCCACCCTGATCTCACCCAGCAGCCTTGGAGCTTGGTAAGCAAATACTGCCAAGGATTCAGACCCAAGTCCTTCACTTCTCTGGGCACCTGCCCCTCCCTACTGCCTTTCAGGCTCTATTCAGGGAGAGAGACAGGCTGGGGTCGGAAGACACTTGCCAGCATAAAGAAGAGGATGAGGGCCATGACATTGGCCAGGTCCGGCATCGACTGCAGGATGACCCTGATGATTCTGGCCAGGGGTTCCACCGCCATACACACATGAAACAGCCGAAGAGCCCTGTGGGAAGTGCCTCTCAGAGATGCCTCTTGACCTTTCCCATCCCCTTCCTCCTTGTTGCCTCCCTCCCACCAACTTCCCAAACCGGCAGAGCTGAGCCCCAGGTGGTAACGATTGCTCTTCTTCCTGGAGCCAGACAGATGCCCCTCTTACCTTCAGGGTTCCCAACTCACCTGAGAGGGTAGGTGATGAAGGTTTCGTTCAGTTGTTTTATGAAGAACCCCATAAACAAGATAAAGACAATGGCGAAGTTGAGGATATTCCAGCCATCCTGAATAGGGGAGCAGCCCATAAGGGTATATCAAGCCCAGCCCATGTGAGCATCCCATCAGCCCTACCACACCCCAAGCATGGGAGATTTGACGATCCTCTAAGAACAAAACTAGATGACTGCCATCTCACGGCTGTCACCCCACTGTCCCAACATGCTGCAGACACAGAATCACAGTCCTACACCTATGTCAACTGTCAACAGCCATCACACACACACACACACACACACATGGCTAGCCCCTTAGACAGTGACTTGACCTACAGTTAGGTGACTTGAACACTCCTGGATGCTCCTGCCTTAGTGTGATGTGTAACATACACTATAATTAATACAATTAAAGTAGCTAGGCCTGGTGGTTACGTGTGTCTTTAATCGGAGCACTCGGGAGGCAGAAGCGATTAGATCTCTGTGAGTTTGAGACCAGCCTGGTCTACAGAGGGAGTTCCAGGCCAGGCAGTGTTACATAGTGAGACCATCTCTAAACAAACAAACAAATAAGAAGTTGAAACAACGAACAGGACCAGCAATGGGGGACAAAAGGAGCAACTGTACATCTATCATGTGTTAGTACAGACAGAATTCCAGGACCCGCCCTGCCCCCCGATAAGTGCCAGCAACTTAGTGCAAAAGCGCTGTTTACCAAAGGCTACTGTCAGAGAAGGAAGCACTAAAAATACACGCCTATTTGCCAAGGATTATAAACCAGCCGCTGAGAAGATAAACGGGCTGTAAGAAGATTACCTAAAGAGATTGAACACAATGGGTTGAGGGGTTGGAGTGGACCCAGGACTCCACATGCTTTACAGTAAAGTTTTGGCCACTGTGTCTGAAGAAAAGGTTCAAAAAACAACAAACGAACCCTACATTTTAATGGAGGATGTCCTTAAATTTGGGAAGCAATCTGTATAAATACACGTTTGCCTCATGACTGCAGTCTGTGCCACATCATATATCACACACACAGGGGACACAGGTCTGCCCCTCTGTGGAGTCAAGGCCCCCCAGGAGGCTAAAGTAGGGGTTAGGATGGTGACGTGGGTAAGGGCTCTTTGGAGAGTCAGTTGTGTCGGATGGTGTTTTGCTGGGGCAAACACGTGAAGGGATGTTTCCCTGAAGCAGACACAGGTTAAAGGAGGTTCTGCTAAAGCAAGCACGCGAACGGATGCTTAAAACTTCCGGTGGTGTGCCTGCCGCAGCTTCTGCCACTTCCGCAGACTCGGGCCGATTGGCGCAGTGACGTCACCTCGGACAGACTCACTTCTTGCCGAGGCAAGACACATGGTGAGGCAAGACCTTTGGAGGACATGCGATGTTTGGAGAGAGTATGAGAGGACTCCGCAGGCCGGTGATGGAGGCTGAGCTAGGCTTGCTTATAGAACTAGCTGTCAATGCTTGTTGGTCTCCTGCCTTCACTGATCTTTGCTTTGCTAAGACGGGTACAGCCGAGAACTTCTCTTGGCACCCCTGATGGTCTGAATCCTTCCTGCTGACTCATGCTGAGGCTTAGGATAACTCATGCTGAGGCCTGGCTCGTACTGCTAGGTCATGCCACCGCTGCTGCTGTCCCCCCACTACCAAGCTGGACTGCTGATATATTCATGACGTGTTTGTGAGTGGACTGAGCTGTCGCTGTGAACCTGTGAACTGAGCTGCTGATTTCCTGACAACACAGATGGGACTTGCTCCAAAGAACCATTTTTAAACAGGGCCATTTCCCCCATATCCTTTCTTTTCCCCTACCTCTGGTAAGTGGTGGGCTACAAGGGAGGTTAAAGAGTTTAAGAACCATCATTAAAAGTAGATTTCAAAAAATTAAAGCTACAGGAGGTCTCCCCTAATTCAAGGCTTATCTGGGCTATGGTGTAAGCTCAGGATCATTTCTGGGAAGCTTAATAAGGCTCAAAGTAAAAAGAGGGCCATGGGACAGGCCATGGTGGGCTTATGCTTTTAGTCCCAGTACTTGAGAGGAAGAGGCAGAGGCAGGCAGATCTCTGAGTTCAAGGCCAGCTTTGTCTAAAGAGCAAGTTCCAGGACAGCCAGGGCTACACAGGGAAACCCTGAGGGGCCAAAGTGTAACTTGGCGGATGGGTAAATAAGCCTAGTGTGGTATGGGTTTGAATGAGAGTGGCCCCCGCAGGCTCATATATTTGAATGCTTGGTCACCAGGGAGTAGAACTGTTGGGAAGGACTGGGAGGTGTGGTCTTCTTGGAGTAGATTTGGCCTTGTTGGAGGAGATGTGTCACTGGAAATAGGCTTTAACATTTTAAAAGCCCATGCTAGGCTCAGCTCCTCTCCCTCTTCCTCTGCCTCTGCTTCTTCCCCCTCTCCCTCTCCCTCTTCCCCCACCCCCTCTCCCTCTCCCTCCCCCTTACTGCCTATTGCTGTGGACCAGGATGCAAAGCTCTTAGCTACTGCCTCAGCACACTGCCTGCCTGCCTACTGCCATGCTTCCTGTCTGATGATAATGGACTCACCCTCTGAAACTGTAAGCCAGCCTCAATAAATGCTTTACTTTATAAGAGCCTTGGTCATGGTGTCTCTTCATTGCACTAGAACAGCGAATGAGACACCAGGTAAGTGTGAGACCCCTGGCTCAGTTCTCCGCACAAATTGGCTGGGCTACAAATCCACCAGAGTTAAGCTCCTGCTGGATCCCCTATCTTTTTTTTTTTTTTTTTTAAAGATTTATTTATGTATGAGCACACTGTCACTGACTTCAGACACACCAGAAGAGGGGACCAGATCCCATTACAGATGGCTGTGAGCCACCATGTGGTTGCTGGGAATTGAACTCAGGACCTCTGGAAGAGCAGTCGGTGCTCTTAACCACTGAGTCATCTCTCCAGTCCCTGGATCCCCTATCTTTTTTTTTTTTTTTTTTTGGTTCTTTTTTCGGAGCTGGGGACCAACCCAGGGCCTTGCGCTTCAGGCAAGCGCCTGCACCACTGAGCTAAATCCCCAACCCCTGGATCCTATCTTGATCCATTTTCTGAAGATACAAATTTTTGCCCTGCTGGGCTCACAGATTCTTCTGAGAGAGGCAGATAGAGAATAGACATTAACTTTACCAGAGAGGGCTGGAGAGATGGCTCAGCGGTTAGGAGCACTGACTGCTCTTCCAGAGGTCCTGAGTTCAAGTCCCAGCCACCACATGGTGGCTCACAACCATCTGTCATGGGATCTGATGCCCTCTTCTGGTGTGTCTGAAGACAGCTACGGTGTATTGAAAGTATAATAAATAAATAAATAAGTACATCTAAAAAAAAAAACTTTACCAGAGAGAGAAGTAGAAACTCGAATGGAGACTCAGAGCAACACAGGCCTAGTCTGGAAGAACCTTCCTGAAGACATCCTAAGGAGTTGGTGCGTGGTTTTTAAAGCAAGGGAAGGGGCTGGAGAGATGGCTCAGAGGTTAAGAGCACTGTCTGCTCATCCAGAGGTCCAGAGTTCAATTCCCAGCAACCACATGGTGGCTCCCAACCATCTGTAATGAGATCGGATGCCCTCTTCTGGCCTGCACGTGTACATGCAGGTGCAACGCTGTATACATAATAAATCTTTAAAAAAAAATAAAAATAAAAAAATAAAGGAAGCGTAAGGCCTGGGTTTGGTCCCCAGCATCAAAAAAAAAAAAAAAAAAAAAGAAAGAAAGAAAGGGAAGGAGGGGACATGAGCAGACTGGCTTGGGAAATGTGAAACTTACAGGAAACTCAAATCTCAGTGTTCACACACAAAGTGTCTGGGCTTCTGGAGACAGTGCCCCATGACTTAGGCCAGGCAGGCCTTGAACTCATGACCCTTTTACCTCAGCCTCGTAACTACTGGGATTGTAAGTGTGCGTTACTGTGCTTGGCACACTGGACTAGAGCCAATCCAGATAGTAGTCCCAGTTAATTGGATCTCAGGGGTTTGGGGTCAGCCTGGGCCACATAGTAAGACTCTCAAATAAACAAATGAACAAACACTTTATCAACAACCCTGGGGTGGGGGAAAGAGCTTTTCTGGAATATAGCCACGCCCATTCATCCAGGTTCTGTCTGGCACGGCTTTGTGCTACCTGGCAGAGGTGAATTGTTGCGACGGGGACTAGGACCCAGAAAGCTTAAAATACAAATGACCTAATTACAGAAGTTGTTTACGGAAGTACTGATCCAGGACCTTGTAAATCAAGGTAGACACTCTCAATCCCTCAACTCCATTTCCCAGATACAGAAATCTGGTTGTGGGTGAATAGAGGGGTCTGGGAAGGCAGGAGCAGGGGTTGCAACACAAGGAGGGGGCATTTCCTGAACTCCTCATATTCTGCTACACACACACACACACACACACACACACACACACACACACACACACCCCTTCATTCACTCACCGATACACAATCTCTCCATACAAAAACCCTTCACTTTGCAGGGCAAAGGCTCAATAATGGAGGGATAAGGTAAGGGCATTGCCAGGAATTCCCCCGAGCTCACCTTCCAGAAAATCCAGAATCCGTTCAGCCAGCCAAGGAGAACCTCACAGATAAGGATCGTCAACACAATGTCATCTATAGTCGAGAACAACTCATAGTGTTTCTATATGGAAGACAGAGAAAGGGGGATGAGGTGTCAGTGAGCAGGACTTACGTCCGGCTGGAGACAGGGTACATGTGTGTGGAGGGGGTACCCTGGCTACTCTTCCTCCTCAATATCTCTATGGTTTCCTTTGGCGGGAGGGATACTCCCTGCACAGAAGCCAGGCCGTACCAAAACTGTGTCGCGTGACTGTCAATATTGCTTTGGAAAGTAGTTTCCTTTTCTGTCGCATCTCACAGATGGAGAATTAGGAGCCAGCTAGCCTTCTTCACCCCTGACCTCTAGAGCAGGCTATTTGGGAAAGGGAGATGTAAAAACGTCTAAGTGGACTCTGGAACTTCAAGAAAAAGGCATGGCCCCCAGGAGCTGCAGGGCCCCACATTCCAGGCAGCTTCTCTGCTAGTCTGGCCTCTACAACCCCTGCTTATTCCAGCATCTCAAGTTCTCTGGGTCAGGTCTGAGGTGCCCTCCCCACTGTAGATCCAGGGCATGTACCCTGGGTGTACGATTCGGTGGATGAGTAGCCAGGGTTTGCCCAAACCAAATTCCCTCCTGGCCAACAGTGGTCTTTCTGTTTTCTCATAGCTGTGACCCACCCCCACAAACAACTCCCAGTCCACAGAGTTAACCCCAGCAAAGCAGTCACCTCACTCCTCTATTTCTATGCCCCAGCAGTCAACAGGTTCCCTGTCCCTCGTGTGGGCCATCTTGCTGTTCACACCCACGATTATTGAGCCTACATGCTTCTAGGGACTGACCTCCATAGTCACAAACTCAACAGTAGGCTTTCGGGCTTCATCTTTTTTTTTTTTTTTCCCCTGTTTTACTATGTTATCGGAGACAATCTCATGTAGCCCAGGCTGGCCCCAAAACTACATAGCCAAGGATGACCTTGAATTCCTTATTTACCAACTGCACGACATCCTCAACCCCAGTTCCGGCAGTTTTGACTGAGAACCATAATAAGAGCTGCTTTACATTTGAGAAAATGGTCTTCAGAGACTGGCAGGATGGCTCAGTGGCCAGAGGTGTGCCAGCATGCCTGACCACCTTAGTTGGGTCCCACAATGGAAGGAGAGAACTCACTCCTCCTGCAAGTTGTTCTTGGATGTCCCATTTTTTTTTTTTTTTTTTTTTTTTTGGTTCTTTTTTTGGAGCTGGGGACCGAACCCAGGGCCTTGCCCTAGGCAAGCGCTCTACCACTGAGCCAAATCCCCAACCCCAGGATGTCCGCATTCTTGTTGTGGTAACATACAGAGGCGGGGGGGGGGGGGGAATGTGGCTCCCCTGTCCCTCTGCCCTCCCTTTTTTCTCCCAGTTCCATTTCACTGTCAGAATGCTGACATCTGCAGTCTGAATTCATTTCATAACCTGGCAATGGCTCATGCATGGACCTCCACTGTCCTCACTGTGCAAGTTGCATAAATGAGTTGCTGCTCCCCTGATAGCCGGTTCTGGGGGGAAGCCAAGGGTGCTAACTCTGGGGAGTCTTTGTCAGGCTTGCTCCTCACCAGGGCCTGCCCTACAGGCTGTTCCCCTTGGCTGTCACTCTCCTGAGTTCACTATTTGCCATTGGTCACCCCTCAGTCAGCCTCCCACCTTCGCCATCCCCTCCTCTTCTGGGGAACCTGTCCTGGCCCTCTCCTGCCCTCACACTCTAAATGCCATGTCCGCTCAACCTTGCCCCCGACCCCAACACGGGCAGCTCTCCAGTGCTCACCCCCAGCCCTGTGCACCCAGCCTTTTAGGTCTCTCTGCTCCTCTTGAGCTGTCCCCGTAAGCACCGGTCCCACATGGTTGCCCATGCCACAAAGTCAACTATCAACTTGCTGCAGTTCCTGTGTCTCCCTGCACAAAGTGACATGTGGTCAAAAATAAGGTGGTAAAGGCTCGCTAAATCTGACTAGTCATGTAATTCATCAGAGAAGCCCATGACCTTAAGGCTCTGGTATAAGGTTAGCCTAGCATGTGCCAGGCCTTGGGCTCAGTCCAAGTGCCATGAGGAGGGGCGGAAGAGCACATGGACATGAGCTCTTCTTACCTACCACCATCATCCTGGTCCGGGTCACAGTATCTTTCTCCGGGACATCTCTGACCCATCTCAGTTTATTTTCTCTCATTCTTAGCCCTCTTCATTGCATAGTCCACACTGTTGGCAACCTGTGTCTTTTACGAGATTCTTTTCTTATAAAAAGTGTGCAGTTCGTATGTGCACCACACACGTGCAGGGTGCCCTTAGAGACCAAAAGAGGTCTAGACCTTGTGTTATAGGCCGTTGTAAACTGCTTGATGTATGTTCCAGAAACCAAGAGCTACAAGTGCTCTAACCACTGGTCTATCTCTCCAGCCCCAGCCAGTACATTTTCTAAAAGTCAGCTCAATTCAATTCTAAACTTCATTTCACTTCAACGCTGCTTCAATCTTTTCCTGGATACAAATGTATCTCCCTTGACGTAAAGACCATATGTGATCTGGCCACCGACCATCTTTCTGAACTCAGCTGTCACCACCACCCGGGACTTACTGAATTTAAGCAGCATATATATCTAGAACTCATCAGAAATGCCAGATGGGGTGACTCACATCTGGATTCTCAGAACTTAGGAGGAAGCTGTAGGCTTTCAAATCCCTCCTCGGATTATGCATATATGTATACATATATATATATTTTTTTCTATTCTTTTTTTTTTTTTTTTTTTTTTTGGAGCTGGGACCGAACCCAGGGCCTTGCGCTTGCTAGGCAAGCGCTACCACTGAGCCAAATCCCCAACCCCTGTATACATATATATGCACACACGTATATGTATATATATACATGCACACACATATACGTGTATATATACATATACGCCCACACATATGTGTATTTATACATGCACACACATATACGTGTATATATACATATACGCCCACACATATGTGTATATATACATGCACACACACATATATACACACATATATATGTATGTATGTGTATATGTACATATATGTGTGTGTATATATATAATATACATACATACATACATTTATATGAAGGCATCTTGGGCTATATGGAGCTCTGTCTAAAGAACAAATAAAAAAACAAACAAAGGTGCTGGAGAGATGGCTCAGTGGTTAAGAGCACTGATTGCTCTTTCAGAGATCCTGAGTTCAATTCCCAGCAACCACATGGTGGCTCACAACCATCTGTAATGAGATCTGATGCCCTCTTCTGGTGTGTCTGAGGACAGCTACAGTGTACTTGTATACATAAAATAAATAAATATTTAAAACAAACAAACAAACAAACAACCCATCAGGCACGGCGGCATACATCTGTAATCGCAGCACTCAGGTGCTTGAGATTGGAGAGTCATAAATCTGAGACCAAGCTGAGTCACGCAGTAAGATCTTGTCTCAAACCAAGGAGATAAATAAAAACTAAAAGAACAGGAAATCTATCAAGTGTCACAGAGCACAGGTATAATAGCAGCACTAACAAAACTAAAGTAGTTTGGAGTTTGAGGGCAGCCTGGGAGACAGGGGAAATTTGAAGCAAGCCTGGGCTCTCAAGTTAATGAATTCTCTCATGTTTCTTTTCTCTTTCTCCTCCTCTTCCTCGCTGTGTCCCTGTGTGTGTGTGTAGCTCTGTGCGTGCCTGTGTATGTGCCTGTTGTATGTGGGCCTGTGTATCCCTGTGTATATGTGCCTATGTGTGTCCCTGTGTGTGTGCATGTGTATGTGCCTGCATGTGTGCACACACCTGTGTGTTTGTGTGTACGTGGCAATCAGAGAACAATGTAAGAACTGGTCCCTGCCCGTTTGGAAGCAGGGTCTTGTCTTCCTGTTTGCCACCCTGGTGAATACTCCAGGCTAGCTAACCTGAGTTTCTGGGGAATTCTGCTGTCCCCACTTCCCATGTCTCCACAGGAGAGCTGGGATTACAGACATATACTGGACCGTGGCCTCCATCTTATATTTTGATTCTGGGGATCCATACTGGGTTCGCTGGAAGAGCAGCAAGCATTCTTAGCCCCTGAGCCATGTCTCCACCCCAAGGAGTTTTTCTCAATGTACAGATCCCACGCAAGACCAACACACACTATTTACTTTAGCATAGTCTCACCAGCATAGCATGGAACCTGCTGAACAGACAAGAGATCCATCTGCCTCTGCCTCTGCCTCTCTGCCCCTCTCTGCCCCTCTCTGCCCCTCTCTGCCCCTCTCTGCCTCTGTCTTAGGTTTGCTACCCCACGTCTGGGTGGAGACCTGACTTTGGAAGAACCAATGCAACCATCACACACAGACAAAGAGCCACGGGCCAGAGAGGAAAGCTACTTGTCCCAGGTCAGAGCCTGTGGGGGTAGAGATCAGGCCAGCATCCCACCTGACCGAGATAAGAGTTGGTGCGGAGAGCAATGGTAATGGCGTTAGTCACCAGCAGAAAGGCCAGCAGCAGCTGGAAGGCCGGATGGCGAAGCAACTGCTTGACGTACATTTGAGTGATGAACTCCTGCACGTCCCAGGCATCCTGGAAGGAGACAGAAGCCCTTCCTTCAGGCAGGAGTCACTACCATGACCGTAACTCCTCTGCCCCTTCCTGGTGAAGGGGTTACTCAGGGGTCTGACCTAGAGGAGGATGACGTCTGAGTTCACGAGAGGCCTGTTTCTATATAGTAGTCACAACCTAAATGGTCATCAAAAAGAGGGACACTACTGGGGACCTTCGGGATTTTGGGGGGGTCTCTGCTGCTGAGTGGCTGTCACATTATAGGGGCTTCTATGAAGAATCACTCCAATGGGCATTATTTCCGAAGGAAGGTCCTCAGGGAGGGCATTTAAAGGGCAGAGAGCTGCAAGAGGGACATATGGGGTGACAGTCACCTCGGATATTAGCCCTGCCTGTCCCTGCCTTCCTCCCTCCCTCCTCACCTTCTTCTCCATGACGTCCCTGCGGTTGATAAGCACTTGCTCCTCATGCCGACCCATGAGCTCATAGGTTTTTTTCTGTCGAGGAGAGGAACAGACCTTCAGTGTGGCCACTGTCCCCACCCAACCTAGGATGCCGGCTCGGGGGCAAGTGCCAGGCAGGGGCTCCCTACCTTAAAGCCCCCCTGTTGAACATCGATGGAGTCCACCTGGTGCCACCACTTGTGTTTTTCAGTCATCTTTGCTCTGTCCCCTTCTCCTCAGAGTCTGCCTCTTTGCTGCAAGCAATCTTTCTCCCCCTTGTGGTGAGATCACAGAGGCAGCTGTTACCTACAACCTTCTGTGTTCCATCCAGACATTCCAAGCAGATCAAAAAAAACAAAAAAAAACAAAAAGCAAAAAAAAAAAAAAAAACAAAACTCCTCCCACGAGGTACCTCACAGAGAGAGCCAAGTATTCAGCCAAGGGTGGGAATAGGTCTAGCCTCTCCTACCGTCTAAATACAGCAAACAGAGGTCCCCTTTCTAGATCCAGGTACTAGAGGTGGGGCTGAGTGAAGGGGAAGACAAGAGACATGCCCATGTCCCACTGGCCTTTCAGAAAGATAAATCTCTTTACTAAGTGGACGTTGTTCCCTAGGGCTAGGACAGGGGAGCAGGTCTGACCTCTAAAGTCTAGGAAGAGATAGACAGGCCAGATACATGACAACAGAGCTTAGTACCCTGGCACAGGGGCCCTGGGTGTATAACTCAAGGTAACAGGCTACACAGAGAGCTTGTCACC
This sequence comes from Rattus rattus, assembly GCF_011064425.1. Classification (NCBI taxonomy): domain Eukaryota; kingdom Metazoa; phylum Chordata; class Mammalia; order Rodentia; family Muridae; genus Rattus; species Rattus rattus. The sequence goes on along the minus strand of NC_046154.1, from coordinate 24,016,913 downwards.
TATGTCACCCTACAATGGAAAGCACTCACTGTAGCCTGACATGACATCTCTTTTTTTTTTTTTTTTTTTTTTTTTTTTTTTTTTTTTTTTTTTTTTTTTTTTTTTTCCGGAGCTGGGGACCGAACCCAGGGCCTTTGCGTTTGCTAGGCAAGCGCTCTACCACTGAGCTAAATCCCCAACCCCGACATGACATCTCTTTATCCCTGTGTTAGTAGGGCAGGGGTGAGTGGGGGGTGGAAGAGGGCACAGAGCCCAATTCTAAAGCAAAGACACATGGGTTCACTTCAGAAAAATCAACTTTATTTGGTGGAAAAGTATCTCTCGTGTAAAATAAACGCCTATCTAGGAAGGTCTGGGAAACCTTTTTGAATGACCCAGGGAGGCAGGTACATCCCAAATCTGAGGATGGGTTGAGGGATTTCTACCTCACAGAGAAGAGAGGAACTTTCCTTCCACCATGAGGGACTTGTGAGCAGAAACTGTGGAAGCCCAGCATAGAGGGACCGGTTTGGAGGTAAGCTGAGGGCTAACGCTCCTTCTGGTCTCTCACAGACCCCTTGGACATGTTTTAAGCACATCAGAGACTGGGGATGAAGTAGTCCTCAGCCAGGGTCAGAGGTCAGGAGGTTGGAGGCTGTTCTCTGGGGTCGAGGGGAAAAGCTGGGAGGGCTCTTCAGGGTCAGAGGGTAGAGGCTGTGGGGATTGACCCCTGGAGTCAGTGTTTGGGTCTGGGGAGCTGGTCTGGGCCCACATCCCTCCCCAGGTCCTCAGGCCCTCTGAGTACAGCTCGTGGTTCTGTTCCTTCCACTGGCGAAATTTTGCTCCTGTGAGTTCAGGATCACCCAGGACTTCCTCCAGGGCCTGCAGTTCCTGTAGCTTTGCCTGAGGTAAAAGTCGGGGGTTGGGGGGGAAGATCCACTGTCACCCAAGGAGGAACAGAACCCAGAAGTAGCTCTAAGTCCTGTGCCCACCACCAGGATACCCCGGCCCAAGAGTCTCTGTACACAGAACCTTCTAGAACTTGCCTCAGAACACAGTTGAGCCTGGAATGGAGTATGGAGCCCAGGACTGGGCCCCAGAAAATCCAGGGCTTGTAGCCTTCAGTCTCCAGTCCAGAGCTCACAGTAGAGCTGGGAACCAGACACCGCCAGGGCCTGAGGCCCAGAACCTTATCTTAGCTGGTGCTCTGTGCGTCCAGCTCACCTTGAGTGTGCTCTGTAGTGCCCGGACACGGTGCACACGCTCATTGAGATGAGGGTCACGGTTTCGCCGCATGAAAGAACTCCGCCACTGTTCATGGGTCAGGGGCTGTGGCTGGCCCAGGAGGGACACGCCCCCCTGCCTCAGCCCCTGTACCATTCCTTCCAGAGCTCTGTCACTGCTATCTGTGGAATCAGGACGCAGGATGAGTACAGGTGACTATGCTCAGGACAGCCCCAGAGCCCAGTTCCCTGCTCCCAGGGGCAGCACCTAATGAAGAGCCAAAGGAGGTCCTAGGACTCTGCAGGGGTGAAGCCGCGGGCGATGTGTCATTCCAAGCTTGAGCTGGACCAGGCTGTGTCATGGCAGGAGGAGGAGGAGGATTAGCCTGAGCCCCACCCCACAACCTGCCATTCAGTCCCTACCTCCTGCTTGGAAGAGAGACTCTACTCACAGAAGCTGAGCGGGACCCTGCCTCTTCATCAGGGTCTTCCGCTTCGGTCTCACTGTAGCAGTCTAGGGTGGGGATTGGAGGAGCACAGATTGGGTTTGCAGAGCCATGGAGTGGGCCGGGGGATTTGAGTTGTGGCATGGGCCTGGGGAAAGGCAGAGACTCCCTGGTGCTGGGCTGCTCCTCCCACTCTGTGGTACACTCACCTTCCTCTCTGGCGGAGGGGGCCCGGCCTGGAGTCTGATACTTGGAAATGCAGGTGACAAGATGCCGCACCCACCTGTAGGGACATGTGTGGATCATGGGGTTGCCACTCACCGTAGGTCCTAGCTCTTCACGGTTAACCGACATCTTCTAATTTTTTCCCCCTGAACTTTTTGTCTGATCCTGGAGCCTGAGTGTAGGGAAGTACCCTACACTAAGCTAAATCTTCCACTTTCTTTCCACTTTCTTTGTTTTCTTGAGACAGTGTCTTACTAGATTGCTCTGGTTGGCCTGAAACACACCACGTAGCCCAAGCCGGCCTCATACTTGTAATTCTCCTGCCTCAGCCTTGTAAATGCTGGAATTAGAGGGGTGACCCACCATGTCCCAGATCCACAGAACTTACACTCAGGGAGCAAGTGAGGTAGGAATACTTCTTTGCCCGTTTTGCAGATGACGAAACTGAGGCTTTCTGAGGGTTGGGGTTTGAGTCCCGAGTCCCCTGAGCTCAGCTCTCAAGCGCTTGGTAGCTAGGGACTGCATAGAGTAGGGACGAGGAAGAGGCACTCACATGCTCAGATCAGACAGGGTCTCCGCGGCAAAGATGAAGGGCTTGTACACATCGTGGGTCAGCTGGAACACACTGCCAGGACACAGAAAGAAGTCACAGCCCGCTCTGGCCATTCCTGGCCAGAATCCAGAAAGAGGCTAGATCAGGAATCCCAGCCGCCTGCCACTCTCCCGAGTCCCCTCCACCCTACCCTTCCTCTCCCCTTTTCTCCCAACCCCATCTCAGTCTGAGACTTAACTATTTTTTCTTCTGGTCATGCCCGCACTCCAGGCTGTAATTGGAGATGTTGATAAGTCCTTCCGCCTTTTCATCCTGGGGCAACCACAGCATGAGGGTCAGCAGGAAGCCATGGGCCCTCGAGGCTCAGCCAGCTTCCTAGTTACCCCTGACGCTCAGGGCTGAAGGTGTGGTCAAGGGTCACCTCTGAGCAGGGAAAGGGAGCAAAGGCAGCCGGAAAAACAGCCAAAGGGGAGGAGCCCTGCTCCGGTACACCCTTTAGCTGCTTTGTCTCCCAAAGCCTTTCCCTTCCTCATTTTCCTCCCTTTTCCCTTTCATGTGACAAACATCCAAACTCAGCTTTCCAAAGAAGTCTAAGGTCCCTGGAATAGAATGTGGGGGACCGGGCTCCCACACATCCCTTGTGATTTCCTGTATCCTAGCACGTGGCCCATTGTCCTTAAGGATGTATTCAGCCTTTTCCCCCCAAGTGCCTCTAAGATGTAGAGGGTCAGGGACTATCCGAGTCTTCCCTGTGGCCTTCAGTGCTCTACCTCAGACCTAGATGCAGTAGGCACCCAAATGTCTATTGAGTGGCCTATCACTGGGAAGGATAAAAATATCGGGAGGGAAAGAAGAGGTAGGGAGAATAAAAGTGACTTTCTCTATACTTAAAAAAAAATGGTTTAGGGCTGGAGAGGTGGCTCAGCAGTTAAGAGCACTGACTGCTCTTCCAGAGGTCCTGAGTTTAATTCCCAGCAACCACATGGTGGCTCACAACCATCTATAAGGAGATCCAATGCCCTCTTCTGGTGTGTCTGAAGACAGTGACAGTGTACCTATATATAATAAATGAATAAATCTTTAAAAAAAAAGTTTACATTTATGCATTTGGGGGCGGGGCTTCCCACGTATGCCACAGACACATGGAGCTCAGAGGACTGCTTGTCAGACCATGTGGGTTCTGGGTACCATAACCACCCAAGTCATCAACCTTGATGACAGGTGCCGGTACCCGCTAAGCCATCTCACTGGCCTTTGTTTTCCAAAACGTAAGTCTCACTCTAGTCTGGGCTGGTCTGAAATTTGCTATGTAGCCCAGTCTGATGCATGTCTGTGCACCCACATGAGTGCCCACGGAAGTTAGAAGAGGGCACTGGATTCCCTGGAACTGGAGTTACCGTGTGGGTGCTGGAACCAAACGAGACCTCTGCAAGAGTTGTTTCAAGTGCTTTTTTTTTTTTTCTTTTTCTTTTTTTTTTTTTTTTGGTTCTTTTTTTCGGAGATGGGGACCAAACCTAGGGCCTTGTGCTTCCTAGGCAAGCGCTCTACCACTGAGCTAAATTCCCAACCCCTTCAAATGCTTTTTAACTGCTGAGCTGCTCTTCCAGTCCCCCTAGAACATTCCTTTATACATGTATAAACTCATTTCTCTACGAAAAGCCACCCCCACTTTACAAACAGGAATATTGAGGCCTGCGAAAATATGGGGCTCCCCTGAGTGGAAGGTGAGAGAGGTGGCCCTCAGGTTCCCCTGTTACCTAGGCAAGTGTATGTGGGCTCTCACCTGCGGTTGGCGGTACCAGTATAGGGTGTGTCCCTTGAGCACGAACCAGCAGCGGCGCCAGCGTGCGCCCATAAAACCACCGGGGACCTTCCGCAGTAGAAGCCATCCATCACAGTCTGGCAGACCCAGCTGTCGGCAGGACACCCGCCGGCGGCTCAGCCTCGTGGCTATACCTGCCACAACACAGCAGACCCTGTTGGTGAGCGGCTGGCAAACATCCTTCCCTGAGTCTGCCTGCCCCTGTGGGACCCCCCCAGTAGAACTGAGATCCTCCTCAGGGCTTGTAATGACGTTACAGATGTCCTCAGGCAGAGTGACTTTGACTAGAGAAGCTGGGCATATAGATGGTGGTAGAGGGCAGAGTCAAGTGTGACACACACACACACACACACACACACACACACACACACACACACGACAAAATTGACAATAGAGGGTGCTTTCTCACTGTCTCAGAGGCCTATGCTAGAAACCAAGATCTATGCTTCCGGGAAAAGCTGTCGTGCAGGAGACATGGATGTGCAGTGAGGGGGTCATACTCAGCCCTGTAAAGATTTCTAAGACCCCACTCAGTCAGGGCCTCTCATACCTTTTGAATTCTTCCGACCAACGGTGGGACTCTGAAAAGACCACGAAGAGATTAGAGAAGGGTCTAGATCCGGAGCCCGCGCCCCTCCCTGCCGAGTCCTTGAGTTTACCTTGTCAAGGTGTCCCGAAGCCTCCAGAGGTTCAGCTGTTTCTTCTGGAAGAGTGCCTGGTGGCCCAGGGGGAGTGGGCGTGGGCTGAGCGTCAAGGGAGGTAGAGTCTATCAGGCAGGGAGGAGGGATTGGGAAAATCCATGAGCTAGCGAGCTAGGCCCAGGCCTGAGGGCAGGAGTGTCAGCATGGAGAGTCCGTTAGGCACTCAGAGGGCCTGGCCAGAGCATGAAGATACCTGTCCACGCAGGGCTGGGGCTGGGGTTTCCATCTGTAGACAGGTTGAAGGCAAAAAGACCTTCGCATGGAACCCTGTGGAGAGCAAGGAGACAGAAGATGAGCCCGTGGTCCCTGCTTCAAGACACACCCTAAGGTGGAGCTTGTTACCTGGGAGACGGTGGGTTCAGGGGCAGCGATTGGCTTAGCGGCTGAGGGGAGTCCGGGGGCGTCTGGAAAGCAAGCAGAAACAAAGTGACCAAGGTGACCATGGGAGTCTGAAAGCAGGTGTGGAGGGGCGGAGCAGCTACCTTTGAGGGGGTCTCTGGCACGGGAATCTTCTTTAGTACAAGGCTGACCCTTGCTGGCTCCCTCAGCAGCTCCCTCAGCATGTTTTTATGGGGCCAGCCGACCTGAGAGACAGGGAGACTGCGTTGGGGGGTCTGCAGCAACCCCGCAACTCTTTCCCTCTCAGAGCTACCTGCTGGGTCTAGCGCACGCGCTTCATGCCACCTTCAGGGGACCTCCAGGAACCCCTTTAATTGAGCTCTGTGGAAGGTCGTTCTAGCACCCAAGTGAGTTTCCACCCATCAGCAGTCATCATGAGACCTTCCCGTGTTGGCTCATATCATGCAAGGCAGGTCCCACAGCCCTGGTCTTCACAAGGAACAAAACCCTCCGGTAACAACCCTCCTCAGTGCCCCTTCCCTTCAGCCTGCCCCTTCCCCAGCACTCACCACCACCTGCTCATTGATTTGGACGATCTCGTCTCCGGGCAGGATCTGGGAGCCCGTGGCAGCCTGGTGTGAAGAACCGGGGCTCAGAGAATGAGGCTTTCCTGGGGCCTGAAGCTGCCATCCGGGATAGACAGGGTAGCGGGAGAGGTCGGGGCTCTTACCTGGACGCCTACTCGAGACACAAAGTGTAGGCAGTTGCTGGTGGTGTGAATTTCTAGGCCCTGGAGAGATAGAGGCCAAGTCAAGTAAAGCTTGGCTTCAGTAGAGGCAGTGGGCAGGGCCCCACCGTGGACCCCGGGACTCTAAAGTGAGCAGAATGGGAATAGAGCCCCACGATGTCATTGTCCCAACTGCTGTGTAACTTTGGGCTTGTTGCCCTCACCCCTTACTCCCAGTAAGGCCACAGGGAAACAGTGTCACTGATTTCTGAGGTAACAGAGTCTCAGAAGTTTCTTTTTTTTTTTTCCGGAGCTGGGGACTGAACCCAGGGCCTTTCGGGGTTGCTAGGCAAGCGCTCTACCACTGAGCTAAATCCCCAACCCCTCAGAAGTTTCTTGAATGGAGAACAGGGGATGGCATGGGGTTGGGAGGGAAGGGGGGGGTGCTGGAGAGATGGCTCAGTGGTTAAGAGCACTGACTACTCTTCCAGAGGTCCTGAGTTCAAATCCCAGCACCCACATGGTGGGAGGGAAGGAGGAGCAACTCTGATTTTCTCAACTGGTTGTTTCAAGTGTAAGTATCCTCTGCTTACACTCTATTAATCTGCTCTCCCCGCAGAACCCTGCCAGGGCTGAGATGTGCTGCCTGGGCCACACGAAATAACCCCTCTGGTTTGGGAAAGATACCCAGGGATGGTGAGACCTCCGAGTAAATCCTCTGGGTCTCCATCTAAACACTTGTACACAGAAGACCTATCGATACAAGACGCTGGGGCTCCTGGGCCATGTTTCAGGGCTCGGCAAGGCTGCCAGGGGTCTGCAGGAAGAGGTTAGGAGTCGGAACTCACGGAAGGGTCGTCCAGCTGCACCAGCTCCAACACGGCCCTCTGTTCCAGCAGCTCCTCCGGGCTGCAGCCCAGGATGTTGTGACAGATCCCAGCCACACGGCCGCACTAAGGGAGGAGCTCAGTTGTCCGGCTGCATCTGGTTCATGCCCTCCACCTCCCCACCCACTCTGGACACTCACAATCCTCAGGGTGTTGCTTTCTTTCTCAGCCTCTAGGCAGTCCTAAAAGTAGAGAGCGTAGGGGCCCTCCTTTAGAAAGGAGGGGGGAGGGCACCTTCTCCTGAGGACACACAGGGTGGGGATAGGAAAGTCCTCTGATGTTCCTCCCTTGCTTTCTCTATACTGGTCCCCTTGCCAGAACTATAATGGTCTCAGAGCTCCAATTCCAAGGTTTCATTCTGGACACTTGACTCAACAACGATCACGACACATGTCCTAACCTACCGGAGCTTCTGCCAGGGAAACCCCACGACCCACCCCATGGTCTGCTACCCCGCATCCAGAGCAGGCTTCTCTTCTTGCTCACCACACACACACACATCCCCCTCCCGCCCCAGCTCTCACACCCAACCTTGGTCTGATTCACAGGTTATAAAAAGCTCTGTGGCCTAGACCAGCCTGTCCCCTGTCCCCATACCTCCTGCAAGACTTGGCCCAGCTCTCCGCACAGCACACCAATCTCTTGGCAGGCGGAGAAGTCATTTAAGTGAGTGAAGAGGTACCTGGGAGGGGAAGGACAATTAAGATGTTGGACATAACTGTCCCCTGAGAATTGGAGATAATTCCTACCTTTGGTGGGATCTGCTCGGCACAGAACTTATTTGTCCTGTATGTACCCGTTGTAGGCACCAGGGAGACAGCCATTAACAGAAAGCGATATTATTAATGCTTTAACTACAACTGTTCTGGGTATTACAAATGAGCTATAACAGTGTTAACAGGGAAGGCATCCCTGAGGAGGTGATATTTGAGGTAAGACACAGGACAGACAATTGCTCTCCATTGGTTGAGGGACCAAGGAGATGATTCATTAGTAAAAATGCTTGCCTCTAAAGCTGTCGACCTGAGTCCCTGGGTTCAGTGTCTGGGATGCCATGGTGGATGAGAACTGATCCTTACAAAAGATGCTCTGACCTTTGCCATACTCCTATGCGCGTGTGTGTGCACACACATACACATCAAACACGCAAACAAACTCAACCGTTGATAAAAATCATTAAGACAACAAGCTCTAGGGTGGTGTGGGAAGCAAGGTGGCCCAGTGGCCCAGCACAGATCTGCTCTGACCTATCAGATCAACAGCCAAGGACTGTTTTTCTGTCCCAGACCCTAGAGGATACCAAGGACAAGAACAGTCAGTCACTAGTCACCCGTCCATCCCTAGTACCTGTTGAGCCAAGAGAGCAGGGCATGAGCCTCCCGTACCAGCTCTACAGCAGCATTGAGGACATCGGCGGGTGTCTCAGCACAGTCTCTCAGACGGCCTTGGACCAAGCTTTGGAAGGCCTGGGTCCTGTCCAGCAGCCCCTGGGCTAGGCTCTTGAGGTTCTCGGTCTGTAGCTTAGAGCCCTGCAGCATGAGGGGGGCATGTTACTGCATCCGCCCTGGCAGCCAGCCCACGTGGGCAAACCCCTAAGCTAGTGGATGCTACAGCCAGTGTGGGCAATGCTCACTCACCAGGGCCCGGAGCTGTTCCACTCCATGTAGAATGAGCTCCTGGTGGCCCAGAGGCCACACGGTCAGAGCCTCGAGGTTTTGGGGACAGAGCTGCAGCAGGTACTTTCCAGGCAGCTCCCAGTCCTCGAAGGGATAGTCCTGTAGGACGTCATCAAGGCCTGGAGCAAAAAGGGGGTCAGCGTGGGGAAACAGGTGTCATTACCATTCTGAGATGTTATTATATCAGAGCCCTTCCCCTCCCTCCTGTCCCTAATGACAACCCTGAGACCCTGGGTGTGTTCTGCCCTTCTCACGGCTGATTCTACTGAGTCGAAAACCATAGACAGCGGTGACTCTAGCAAGTGTGCCCAACCTACTGATGTTGACATCTACCGAATTCATGCCCAAATATCTTGAAATATAGTCACCACGGAATACAACAAACAGGGCCCTGGCAGATCTTCCCAAGGACCCACGTTCAATCCCCAGCACCCACATGGCAGCTCACAACTGTCTGTAACTCCAGTTCCAGAGGACCCGGCACTCTCATACAGACATATATACAGGTAAAACACCGATGCACATTTAAAAAAAAAATCTTTAAAAAAACAAAAACAACAAAAGAAGCTAGCGAGATGCTTCTGTGGTTAAGAACAATCCATACTGTTCTTGGCAGGGACCTAAGCTTGTTTTCCCAGTATTCATACCCCAAGCACGTGGAGTAACGGAGACCTGAGTGGGGGCTAACACTTAAGATATAGACTGGGGTTGGGGATTTAGCTCAGTGGTAGAGCGCTTGCCTAGCAAGCGCAAGGCCCTGGGTTTGGTCCCCAGCTCCGAAAAAAAGAAAAAAAAAAAAAAAGATATAGACTAGTTCTGTCCCTAAATTTCTTCGCATACAACAGGAACAGGACTGGAGAGATGGTTCAGTGGTTAAGGGCACTTTACTGTTGTTACAGAGGACCCAGGTTCAGTTCCCAGCACCCACAGGGTAAATCACAACCATCCAAGAGCACTCTCCAGGTACACATACACGTGCAGGTAACACACACACACACACACACACACACACACACACACACACACACACAGAGTAAATAAAATACCTAAAATGGGAACGACAGAAGTGCCTGCTTCTAACCATGCATTGTAGATGATGACTGTGGGCCACTCAGTCCCCAGTCACACAGCAGCAGCCATTCACATTGCTGCCGGGCTGTCTACCGTGACCTGACTTTGTGGGAGGCAATGTTTTGAGAACTTTACCCATAGTTGGTGTGGTAGTGCATGCCTTTAATCCCAACACTTGGAACAAGGAGACAAGAGGATCCCTGAGTTCACAACCAGGGCTACACAAAGAAACCCTGTCTCAAAAAAACAAACAAACAAACAAACAAACAAACAAACAAAAAACCCAACCAAAAAAAAAAACAAAAAATAAAAAACAAAAAAACGAACAAACCAACCCAAAAACCAAAAACCAACTTTACCCATCTGGCTCCTTTGCCATTTCTACAAGGTGGGGACCACCCATCATCGTCCCTGATACAGAACTGGGAAAACCAACGGAGATGCAGCGGCATGTTCAGACTTTGGTAGAAAACCTCCCAGAGCTGACTGTCATGGGGAATGTGTGGTCATTAGATGCTCCTCCCGATTTCCCCTGCACCATTAAGAGCGCTGGATTGGGAGCTCAGGAGCCAGGGTTACTCAGACAATTTCTTTACTGTGTTGAATGTGCTGGTCTGCCGTCCTCCTCATTTTGTCCGATTCATGAACAGAGAAAGCCAGACCTGTGGTCACCGTCCTGGTGAGTTGGTAGTGCTGGTCTGGGCCCCAGTGTGGGAGTCTGACTGGGCTCTGCTGGGCTGCTCACACGGAAAAGGCCTCCAGGCAGGCTCCAGCTGCCCCCACCCCCACCCCCCAGCCTGCACACTCCCTGCTGCAGTCACAGATCGCCCTGAGTGTGACTGTGTTTGTGACTCTTGGTCACCTGGGGAGTGATCCTCACTCTCGACGGAAGCCCCAGGGCGGAGCTGTGTCACCCCTTCAGTATGACTGGGGTTTCTGTTTCTCTTACTGCCAACCTCAGGCTGAGAAAATGACACCAGGGCCGGGCCTGTTCCAAGACTGAATAAATCACTTCCTGGCTCTGTGTATGTTTCTACTTCTGAAAAATGGGCTTACTAATAGCTCACAGGGCCCTGGGGCACAGAGAAGATGACGGAGATAAAGGGGGCGTGGGCCACCAGAGCCTCCCTGTTTTACTTATTACTGTACCTGCCTGCTGCCACCCTGGCGGGCGCTAGAACACACAAAAGTCCAGAAAAGACCCCTTCCTGCGTCTTGGGCCCTGTAGTGTCGCCTGGCCTGTACAGGGGACTCTGGTAGGCTGGTACAGGGCAGACGCTCTATAAATACCTGTTGACTAATAGACTCCGCAGGTTCTTTCTCCTTTTTCCTCCCTACTTTTTGGTCCAAGGGACACCGCACTAATCCCCTTGAGCCCACCCCGCCCCCGCCTCTCCCGGTTCACCCACCTCTCAGCCAAGCTGCCACCTTCCCGGGGGTCCAGGTCTCCACGGGCTCCATACTGAGCTCCGCCCGCAGCGTCCAGACCCTGCAGGAATTTCCGCTCCTAGTCGGAGCCGGGAGCCCGCGGGGCTGGGCCAGAGTAGCAGGGCGGGGCCGCTGCATACCTGGGCCCACGTGGCCACCCAGGTGAGGCGCTGCCACTGTCATTGGTCCACCGCCTGTCTTCCTTCTGCCCTGCCCCTCTGCCATCCTAGGACTTTGGCAGCTAAGCAGTTGGGACTCCTGGGCTGGCGCCAAGAGGTGTGACTCAGGCAGTCCGGAACTGGCATGGGGTTCATTCAAAACTGGCCTCGCCGAGGAGGATCCCTGCAAGTTTGACCTTAGCCGGGTCTACGTAGTGAGTTCCAAGCTATCCAGAACTGTGTATCAAGACTTGTCTCAAATATCAACAAAACAAAAACCAAACAACTAGGCCCATACCCCAGCCGAGAGGACCCTAACCTCTCAGCACTCCCTCAAAAGAGTACTTGGTGAATGTTTGGCACAGAAGCAAAGAGCATGATTAGCCCCCAACCACCAACCCCCAGATCCCTGTGTTATTGCTATCTGGAGTTGTCGCACAGACAGCTGACCTAACTTTCAGTGCTCAGTTCCAGGGCATAACAGTCCTTGCTCTATGGGACATTTGCGAGTATATCTGAGCACATGCTGACTGTAAATGGTGTAATCTCAGGATTCTGGAGGCTGAGGCAGGTGGATCGTTCGAGTTCAGGGAGGGCCTGGACTACAGAGTGAGTCCATTCCAAAACAAAATGAAAACAGCAGAAACTAAAACCTAAGGAAACAAAAGCTTCAGCTCGAGACTCTGTCCCTTTGACAATCTGATGAGACTTAAGAGTCCCTTTCTCAAAGTAAGACTTTAATCAATTCAGTTATTACTTATTTTAGGACACGACATGCCTTTATTGGTCACCATAAGTGAAGAGTAAACTCACCAGCCATTCCCGAGAGACATTTGCAGACATATTAGCTGCCTCCTGAAAGCACTTTTATTCTTTTTTAAAAGATTTATTTATTTATTTATTTATTTATTTAATCTATGTGAGTACACTCACTGAAGCTGTCTTCAGACACACCAGAAGAGGGCATCAGATCCCATTACAGATGGTTGTGAGCCACCATGTGGTTGCTGGGAATTGAACTCAGGACCTCTGGAAGAGCAGCCAGTGCTCTTAACCGCTGAGCCATCTCTCCAGCCCGCACTTTGCTTTCTTGCTACACATTTTAAGCTGCTCTTAATTCTATGTTGCTCACAGTGCTCTACAACTCATGGGTTCCAGTGATTTTTCTGCCTCAGTTTCCAAAAACAGTTTGTAACACAGAGCCAGCAATTAGGGCTGGAGAGATGGCCAACAGTTAAAAACAGGCAGAGGGGTTGGGGATTTAGCTCAGTGGTAGAGCGCTTGCCTAGGAAGTGCAAGGCCCTGGGTTCGGTCCCCAGCTCCAAAAAAAAAAAAAAAAAAAAAAAAAAAAAAAAAAAAAAAAAAAAAAAAAACCACCAAAAACAGGCAGAGAACCAGGTTCAATTCCTAGGGCCCACATGTTGATTCACAATTGTCTGTAACTCCAGTTCCATGGGATCTCACGCCCTCTTCTGGTCTCCTCATGAACTGCATGAATATGGTACAAAACCCAGGCAAATACCCATACTCACAAATCTTTTCTTTTTTTTTTTTTGGTTCTTTTTTTCGGAGCTAGGGACCGAACCCAGGGCCTTGCGCTTCCTAGGTAAGCGCTCTACCGCTGAGCTAAATCCCCAGCCCCCACAAATCTTTTCTTAAAAAAAGCATAAAACCGGGTTGGAGAGATGGCTCAGTGGTTAAGAGCACTGACTGCTCTTCCAGAGGTCCTGAGTTCAAATCCCAGCAACCACATGGTGGCCCACAACCATCTTTGTAGTGGGACCCAATGCCCTCTTCTGGTGTGTCTGATGACAGTGATAGTGTATTCACATACATAAAAATAAATACATCTTATATTTTTGGTTGTGAGCCTAGCCTTTACTGGCTGAGCCATTTCTCCAGCCCAAAATAAATAAATCTTAAAAAAAAAAAAAAAAAAGCACAAACCAATGTTTAGAATCACACCAACAATTATAACAAGTCACAAATCTGTGGATAGGTGTGGTAGCGCACACCTTAATCCCAGCCCTCAGGAGGCAGAGGTAGGTAGGTTCTATGAGTTCAAGGAGAGTCTGATCTACATTGTGCGCTCTGGGACAGTCAGGACTACATAGTAACCCAGTGATGCACGCCAATAAAAATTCAATGTAAGCATGTAATAATATATATTTTATTTATATTTATTCTCAAAGAATGCTGGCCAGGTATGGTGGAACGCACAAGGGCTGCAGAGACAGCTCAGTGTTAAGAGCCCTGGCTGCTTTCCCAGAGGACCTGGGCTCAGTTCCTAGCACCTACTTGGTTGGTTGCTCAGCTGTCTTTGACTGTAGTTCCAGGGATTCGATGACCCCTTCTGGCCTCTGAGGTAAACCAGTCATGATAATGGCACGTACACATTCATGCAGGCAAACATGCACATAAAAATGTTTAAATGCTCTCTTTAAAAAGAAAAATGAAGGGCTGGAGAGATGGCTCAGCGGTTAAGAGCACCCGACTGCTCTTCAAGAGGTCATGAGTTCAATTCCCAGCAACCACATGGTGGCTCACAACCATCTGTAAAGGGATCCGATGCCCTCTTCTGGTGTATCTGAAGACAGCTACAGTGTACTCAATATATAATAAATAAATAAATCTTTAAAAAAAAAAAAAAGTGTGCACCATCACCACCTTTTTAAAAAAAAAAAAAAAAAAAAAAAAAGAAAAATGAAGGGGTTGGGGATTTAGCTCAGTGGTAGAGCACTTGCCTAGGAAGCGCAAGGCCCTGGGTTCGGTCCCCAGCTCCAAAAAAAAAAAAAACCCAAGACACAGATGTGATATGCTGAGGTGCTTATTAATAAATGGCATTAGAAAAATTAAAGTTGGGCTGGAGAGACGGCTCAGTGGTTAAGAGCACTGACTGCTCTTCCAGAGGTCCTGAGTTCAATTCCCAGCAACCACATGGTGGCTCACAACCATCTGTAATGGGATCCGACGCCCTCTTCTGGTGTGTCTGAAGACAGCGACAGTGTACTTATATAGAATAGATAAATAAATCTTTAAAAAATAATAAATAAAGTTAGGGGTTGGGGATTTAGCTCAGCGGTAGAGCGCTTGCCTAGCAAACGCAAGGCCCTGGGTTCAGTCCCCAGCTCCGAAAAAAAAGAAAAAAAAATAAAGTTAAATCCTACTTTTTAGTGGTATTAGGGCATCATTTTTCATCTCAAATGAAACCATGAAACTGGGCTGATGAGACTGTTCTGTCAGTAAAGGCACCTGCCTGTCCCCAAGCCTGACAACCTGACTTCAATATTTGAGACCCACATGTAGAACTGATTCCTACATGTGGTTCTGTGACTGCCACACGCACACCACAGCATCCATGCACCCCGGTTAATTTTAGTATGATTATTCGTAGATTTTAAATATATTTCTTTTAAAGAACGATAACCAAGTATGGTGGGAACACCCCTTTGACTCCAGCACTGGGGAAGGAGAGGCAAGTGGATGTGAGTTTGAGGCTAGCCTGGTCTACAGAGTGAGTTCTAGGACAGCCAGGACTACAGAGACCCTGTCTCAAAATAGGAACATTTAGTAGGACGAGTGGTCTAACTTAGCACTGGGGATCTGAACCTCAGGCCTTACATGCTGGGCGTGTGCTCCAACACACAACCCTGTACCCAGCCCTCCTCCCAGATTAATTGGCAAACAACTCTTAAGGTAGGGAGCGCAGGAGTGTGACGGAGAAGCCTGGGTCAACAGACTGAGAACAGGCAGTGGCCATTCGGCCATCCAAAGTCTGATAGCCACAGAGGTCCCTAACCTATGGCAGCTGTATGACATGGGGCCTGGGACAAAGAACGCCATCAGGTGGAGTTGAGAGTAGGTTAAGGTTGAAACAGGTATAAACGGTTTCTTTCCTTTTCAGAGTCCTGTGGATCCCAGATGGCCTGAGGTTCCCTGTATGTCAGAGGATGATGACCTTAACTTTTGGATCCTCCTACTGAGTACTGGAGTTATAGACAAGACACTGCTTATGGGGTGCTATGAATGGAAGCTCAGGGCTTTACACATGCCAGTGTGAACTCCTGAGTGCCCCCGAGCTGGGGACCGAACTCAGGGCCTTGCATTTGCTAGGCAAGCGCTCTACCACTGAGCTAAATCCCCAACCACCTGTGTTTCACTCTGTATTCAGGTCTGTATTCTTTTCTTTTTTGTTCGTTTATTTGTTTGGGATAGGATCTCGCAATACAGCCATGGCTATCCTAGAACTCAACTCTGTGGACCAGGCTGGCCTCGAACACAGAGATCTACCTGCCTCTGCCGCCTGAGTGCTGGCATTACAGAGTGTGCCACCGTACCTGACCACCTGTTATCTCGTTCTCTCCTTTTGTTCTTGAGACAAGGTCTCTCTGGCCTCCAGTTCAGAGATCCCCCTGCCTCTGCCTCTGGAGTGCTGGGACTCCAGACATGTGACACCATACCCAGCTAACACTTTTTTTAAATCTAGTTTTCCTTTCTCCTCTTTTTTGTGGTTCTGGGGATCTAGTCCAGAGCCTGCAGATGACAGAGAGGCACTCACTCACTGTATACAGCCCTCTTATTCTTTCCTTAGCTATTCTACACGCCATTCTGAAAACTGTCCTGTTTTCATTTTCACACAGAACAAAAAGCTAAGCACGCTGGCCTAAACCTTTAATCTTAGCATGATTGAGGCAGAGGCAGGTGGCTCTCTCGAGTTCAAGGCCAGCCTGATCTTCCTAGTGAGTTCCAGGATAGCCGTGGGCTATGGAGAAAGAGTCTGTCTCAAAAAAAAAAAAGAAAAAAAAAAGCAAGAGATAACAAAATACATACACACAAATAAATGCAGTTAAAAATTTTTTTAACACAATATTATAGACAACTTAAAGGCATAAGCAAATCTTTTTTGATCATCCTCAAAAGAGATGTTCTTGTGGGAACCCCATCTTTGGGGAGGAATGAAGGGCACCCTCCCACCAAAGTGGTTGAATTTACAGAACCCAAATGGCAAAGTGGCTAACAAGTCACATGACCTCTTTCGCTGAATGCTCGCACATGGTCCAGACTATGGCTGAGGAAGGCTGCCCAGTACCTGTGTGATGCCTGGCCTCCTGGGCACTGCCAGCCAAGGCTTTGCCTACGTGCCTGGCCTGGCCTCTCTGGTGAATGGGGGAGGAGCTGCTACTCAGGCCTGATGCTGATCTCTCCTGACAGCTGCCCCTAAGGCTGGCAAGGCTACAGCAGGCAGGGGGGAAGGGAGCAGATTTAAAGATCCAGCTGCCCTGCCCCCTGCCAGACTTGGGTAAGGCAGCATCGGTGAGCATCCTCTGAGCCACACGGTGCCCAGGCAAATAGGTCAGGGACCTTACGCTATGGTTTCCACTCCTTGGTACCCTGGGCGACATCTAGTCTTCATTTCTGCTCCCTTTCACAGGCCAACAGGGAGACCAGTGCCCTCACTATGAGATTTCGACGCCTGACTCCTGGCTACTTCCGGGTGCTACAGGTAAGTAAATCTAAATAGGCTTTTGGCACTACTGACCTCTTCCTCCCCACTTCCCCCAATGACAGGGCTGATACCCCCAACAGCCTGGCCATCGCATTCCCTGCTGCCTGACTAGCCAGGACCCAGATGGGCAGTGAGGCGAGAAAGATTGGGGTGGAATCTCCCTGGGGCAGAAATGGCGTCCGTATCTTCTTCAGCCAGCTACGCCATCTTATCCCCTTCCTGCCTAGAAGTCTCAGTTGACCCTTCATGTGCACCTTCTGTGTTCTCCCAGATGCAGGTGGCTGGGGAGCTGAAGGCAGAGCCCCGGAGTCCGCTGGTTGGGATCGTGGCTACGCTGTTGGCCGTCCTCGGGTTAGGTGGTTCCTGCTATGCTGTATGGAAGATGGTGAAGCAGCGGCAACCACCACAGGCCCCATGACGAGGCAGGCAGCCGCTCACCCAGGCTTGGAGGTAGGCGACTCAGGGGAGGGGGCTGCAACAGCAGAAACCCACGTTTTCCCCTTGGGGATTAGTCTCTGCCATTGCTAGATCCTACTCTCCAGTTTTACGCTGTACCTAGACTCCAGCCCAGATTCAAAGAAGCAGGCAGAGGATACACTTTCCAAAGCTGGACCTAGTAGGGAGTAGACATCTTGGCCCAGAAACCCCGTGTAAGGGAAGTTCACATCGGAGGTGCACCCTCTGGTCCAGGTCCTTTATTTTGGGCAGAACACCCAGAAGAGGGCATGTCTGCAAACCCCAAACCCAAAATACCCACTCTCAGCCTGGCCAATGAACCACACTGCCCATGGGCAGTTTCTCTGTCCTGAATCCTTTGGCCACTCAGGTGGACGTGTCCATCTCAGGGATCTCAGTGGACACTTCTGTGGGCACGCCCAGTCGCTGAGGTTGCACATATGAGCCCATGCCCGCGGCCCTCTCAGCCTCTTCCTGACTGTAGGGTTCGACACTCAGTTGCTTCAGCCTGGGAGAAAGAAGAGTAGGAGACCGGAGCTCACCAAGTGCAAGACCTTCCTGCATGCCACCCATCCACGAGCCCTCTACTGACTTCTTCATACCTTTTCTTGTGGTCTTTGGATCGGAAGTGGGTCTTCAGGTTGGCAGAATCGATGAAGTACCTCCTGCAGGGATGTAGAGTGAGGGAAAGAGTGAAGGGGTGAGGTCTCTCAGCTGTGCCTACCTCCCTGGCCCTAGCTCCTTGCCGGATATCAGATTCCGAACCCGAAAGGATGAGAGGCGGGCTGACCCACGGGTCCCAAGACAGAGAAGCTTCTAGCGGCTCTCGACCCAGACCTTGCCGCTCCGGGCTGGTATCTCAGACCCTGCTCCGCCCCTGGCTAGACTTACGCGCAGGCCAGACAGCGATGTAGGCCGCCCCCTGGCAGGTCCGGATCCGGCTCTGCGCACCGCTCCGGCTTTGGACGCGGGAGAGCCTGCGGCCTCAGCTCGCGATGGATCTCATCCAGGTCCGGCCGCCGCTTCTTGGCCTTCATCTGGCGGGCTAAGGAATGTGCTCTGTGCGCGCCGGTCCGCCGGGAGCGACCCATGATAAGAGAGAGAGACACACACACACACACACACGCAAGACCAAGAAACAAGAGTAAGGAAAAGACCCACACGTGCTGGCGTTTCCGGGCCGTTCGATGACGTCACGAAAGGCCCGTCCGGGGGCGGAGCAGGACTAGGCAGACTGCTTCTGATGACGTCACGGGCGGGCTGACTGCTTGAGCGCCCCCAGGTGGTCATCGAGATAGTGACTGGGCTCTGAAGGGGGCAGGAGCGGGCCTGAGGGAGCCGGTCCCACCATTCCTCCTGCCCCAGCATCACTTCACGGTTTCCACACCTCGGATTTCAGTGGTAGGGAATGCTTTTAACGTCTCTGGACAGCACCGATGCTTGTGCCATGAATAAATTACTTCATCAATGAGAATTAGTGTGATCGTGGATGGGTCACCCAGAGAAACCTCTAGGTTCTAACAAAGAACCTTCTTCCTCCCCACCTCAACCCTTGGCGTTTCATTTTACCTCTCTCCTCTGTCCCCCAGCTCCACGCCCCTCTACTCTCAAGCAAATTCCTGGGGCAAAAAGCGTTAAATTGTTTCACAAAGAATCTACCACCTAAGGGGTCTGTCCTTGAAGAATGTTCAGCGCTTCTTACAAAAAGAGCTTTTTGTCTGCTGTTGTTTGGTTGCTTGCTTGAATGCTCGGTTGGTTGGCTGGTTGGTTGGTTGGTTGGTTTTTCAGAACTGGGGTTGGTGCCCGGGACTTCATATAATCCAGGCAGGCAGTCTAACTCGGGAGTTTGGTGTGGGGCACTGTATCCCTAGCCCAAGAGGAAATGCCCCTAGAAGAACCCCCCACCTCTGCTTTCTTTCTCTATGCCCAGGCTCCCAGGGCAGGGCTGGCAGAAAACAGGAAAATGACCAAGAAGTGGTGCCTTCACTCCTCTTGGCCTGGTGCCTCTCAGGCTGGCCAAGGCCAGCTCTACTCTATGGGAGGAGAGGACCTCAGCAATAATTCAGAGTTCTGGCCCTTTGGAACGAGTTGCCAGGAAACAGGGAGTCAGGCACGTGCATCCCTGGGGAGAACAGGTTTCTAGGCCAGACCAGCAGTGAAATGGAAGCCCAGGATGCTGAGTGGAGGCCTGGGATCCTCCCACTCCAGCTCATGAGGACTGGGTAGACACAGGGTGGGACCCTGACGAGGACTTAGCTAGAATGGCTGCAATCACGGAATGCATAGGTATGGCTCCTGGACTCAAGACTTTGAGTGGAAAACATTTTCTACAGCTCTTCTAAGAGATGAACCATCAGCCAGTATCCAGTGCAGGCAGGAAAACAGACTCTCCAAAAAGACTGACTTCATTAACGTTTGTCAATGTGGGTCAAGACCAGCAAGACAGGGTGGGGGCTGAGATGGTACAAGCCCGTCCCAACCTCAACCTCGCCGGGATCAGGTTTACCTGCTTGGCACTGTGCCAGCTGGGGAGGCTAGTACATCTTTCATGAAGTCACCGGATCTCTGGGACAGGCTCTCAGTTCTTCCAAGCTTCTGGAAGCAGAGCCACTGCTGGCCATTGAGCTCCCACCTTCCGTGCCTGGGTGCCAGTCCCCTTTCTCTGGCAGCCATGAACCAAGCCTTCTGGAAAGCTTACAAGTCCAAAGTGCTACAGACTCTGAGTGGAGAATCTGAAGAGGACCTGGCAGAGGAGGTAGGTTCTGTCCGTGTTTTCTAGGACAGACAGACAGTAGAGCGAGGGAGCATAGAGAGCATCGAATGGGCTGGGGAAGAAGATAGATTCCTTTGTGGGATCAGGAACAGTGCAGTGCAATGACAGATGTTCAAGAGAAGGAGAACAGGGAGAGCCAGGGCCACGAGAGAAGCACCACTGACCCCAAGCATCTCATGAGCTGCCGTGTGGTAAAGATCATCCCAGTGCCGCTTGGCAGTAGACACAAAAGCGAGTTGCGCTTTATACAGCTTTCTGGTGGGCAGAGCTAATCGGAGCGGGATCCCTTGCCTGGAGAGTAATGAACTCCAGTTTATAGGAGTGGGGAGTAGCTCTTAATGCTCTGCAGACCACAGTAGCAGCATCCGATCAAAGCCATACTTGCACCATACTTGGTTGTGACAGGGAGGGCCCAAAAGGACTTTGAAGCAAAGACAGTTTACATCTAGACTAGAAGCTGTGGTAAGTGGAGGGTACACAAATAGAAGGGGCAGGGGCAGGAACTAGCCCAGTGAGGGGGCGGATAAGCATATGACTGGACAGGTTGGTGTCCAAGGCTGGGTTTCTGTGGGTGTGACCGTAGGAAAAACGCTAGCAATTAGTGTCTCTGTGGAAACTCCGGTGCCGGTGTGAACTGGACTTCGTGAGTTTTCGTGGATGTGTGTTTTGAGCATGCTTCTGTACCTGTACACTTTCTTATTTTTTTTTTTTATTTTTATTTTTTCGGAGCTGGGGACCGAACCCAGGGCCTTGCGCTTGCTAGGCAAGCGCTCTACCACTGAGCTAAATCCCCAACCTGTACCTGTACACTTTCGTGTAGGCATTTCCAGGTGTTACACTTGGTTGGCGGGAGAAAACTGCTGTGCATAGGTCTCTGTTTAGCCAGCTTCCTGCTGGAGAAGAGGATACAGGAATCGCTTAGCCACATGAGTACTCTCGTGTGGGCGCCTGACTGCACATCCATGCGTATACAGGGGGGAAGGTGTGGCCACAAAGAGGCATGGATGCCGGTAGTAGTGCATGTCGGGTGCCCTCGTCTGAGGTTTTGAGTTCGTCTGGATGTGTTTGGGAGTGGGCAGGCGTATGTGCTCAGAGATTTACCAGGCTTGTGTGTGTGAGGAGAGGCATTATGTAGAGATAAGTGTATCTGCAAGCATTCCCAGGGGCTCTCGTGGAGATGCAGGGTGCACAGCAGATGTGCTTCTATGGTACACAGACTGCCTTGTGTGTGTGCACTGGTTAGCAATGGGGCTCCTCTCATGCCAGGGGTTGGGGGGTGTCTTGTGTCCCAGAGGGAGAGCCCAGCTTTGGTGGAGTCTGAGACCGCAGAACCCACGGAGGAGATGTTCAACCCCATGTCACAGCTGGCCCGCAGGGTGAGTTCAGCAGTGCTTCCATCCGAGCCTGGGAAGCCTGCCGGAGGCAGTGGTGAAGCCCTGGAGGCTTGGCTGCCTCTCGGCCATATTCCTGACTGACTCCCAGCTCTTCCCTCCCAGGTTCAGGGGGTCGGGGTGAAAGGCTGGCTGACAATGTCATCTCTGTTTAACAAAGAAGATGAGGACAAACTGCTGCCACCAGAGCCCTGTGCTGATCAGTACGTGTGTCCTTAGGGGGCGGGGCTGGAAGGGTCCTAGGATCTCCCTTCTGCCACCAGGGCTCCCTCTGTCCTTCTAATCCTCTAGGGCTTTATAGGGACAGCCCCAGACTGCTCTTTCCTATCAGGAGACAGCAGACCTGGGTAGGAGATAGAATCAGACCTCTTGGGACTGAGGTAAAGGGCAGTCCTTATGGGCGGCTCCTCCCTCTTCTTGAGGACAGCCATCTCCCTTGAACCCAGGACAGCAGAGAAGACCTTGACATGGTCTAGATGATAAACCTTCACCCTCCAAAGCAGCTTGTCACCAGCGTAGATCCCCTTCTCCTGATTCTCTTGGTGTCCATAGAGGTCTGAGGATCCCAGAGGACCCCAAGGCACACCAGTTTGGAAAGCATTGCTTGACAAGGTCTTTGGTATTGAGAACAGACTCGGGCTTCATCTCTAGCTGGCTTTGTTTCTTACACACTCAGCAAGTCTGCCTTCTTTCAGCCCCTCGCACCCACCCACCACATTTCCTTCTTCCCTAGGACCTCCAACCATTATTACTCTTGCCTCAGGGGTCCTACCCCCCACCCTCCAGTCCCAGTTCTCCAAGGACTTTTCCAGAGGCAAGGCTTCTTCTTCAAGTCTTATCGCCCCTCCTTCCCAGCCCTTCTCCACGTCGAATCCGCCTTACCCCTCATCTTTTCTAAGCATCTGTGCCAAGATCTCTTCCACTTTCTCCGTGTACCAAACTCCTCTTTCCCTCAATCCTAGAGCCTGAGGGATTCCCTTCTATAGGGCCTAAACAAGCCCACTCCAACTCTCTCCTGCCCTCCTCCTCTCAGAGACCCTCCTCTCTGCGCCAGAGTCACTTCTCCAAATTCCTGACCCCCCACCCACCCCAACTCGGAAATCCCAGTTCCCCTCTGCCCAACCATCTCATCTTCTCTCCTGTCCCCGCCTGCCCTTGCTTGCAGACCTTGCCCGGACTCTTTGGCCGCACTGCCTGTCCTTTCTTCTGCCCACTGCCCCTCTCCGGGACCCCTGGCCATCATGCTGACCCCCTACCTCTCCTGCAGCCCACTGGCTGCGCCCCCTTCCACCCAGGCGGTCGCCCCCGAGACCGAGCCGCGCGGACCAGGATTCTGGGACGCGTTCGCCAGCAGGTGGCAGCAGCAGCAGCAGGCGGCGGCGTCCATGCTGCGCGGCGCGGAAACCACCGCGGAGCGGAACCCGGAGTCCCAGGACGACAAGCCTGCCGAGGAGGCCACCGAGTGCCCCGAGACACGGGAGGCGGATCCCGCGGCAGGCTTCAAGTGGGGTTTCCTCACCCACAAACTGGCAGAGATGAGGGTGAAGGCCGCGCCCAAGGGCGACTAGCCGGCCAGCCTCGCTGGCGCCCGTCCTTCCCTACCTTCCATAAAATTTCCTGGATCGACACTCAGTGTGACAGCGTAATTTTTTTTTATCGGACAACAGGAAAAGCTACTTTTAGGCGGGCGACCTCGTAGGTGGGGGGCGTCTGGCTAAAGGGTTCCTTACCTTCTTTACTGACAAGTTCCAAGGCCCTTCAGGTGACAGGATGGATGGCCTTAGATTTAAGATGCGACTTTCCAGAAAGCCCCAGAAGGCAGACTCCCCTGTCCAGCTTCCTTTCATTCAGCAAACCCTGCTAGTGACCCAACGGCATATGCGATTTCGAAATACACGAAAATGCTGGTAGGTAGCTCCCTACCAGCGGGTCCCATTCAAGGTTTTGCTGAGGCACAAAACAGGGCTACCCGTGGGAGCTCAGAGGACATGGGGAATTTTGGGAAAGTTTCCTGGAGAAGAATGAAGAGTCAGGGAAGGAAATCTGAGCTGAAGGAGGAAAATCCTGAACAAAGGCTTCGACCGGAACCTGTGAAGAAAACCCGCGACTTTGTGTCGCCTGAGAAAAAGGAACCCTGCTGGGCATATAGTTGTTTGAGGTCTTCTAGCTGCACGAAATCCTGTGTTCAATCCCCAGTGTTAAAAACCACAGTGGTTGCTAACAGGGCGAGGCTGACCTGGGACACACACAGACAATAATAGTAGCAGGAGGATCCGAATCCTGACCTAAAGGTGTCCCAGTTTTAGTAATTTCCATCGCAGATCCTCCAAGCCTCAGCCTTTCTTGCCTCCGGACTCGGAGGGCGAGGCTGGTGTGCGAAGCTCGGGGGATCCTGGGTAATTCAAGCAAGCTACAGTGTACCGAGCACTTTCTAAATTCCAGGAACGTTGGCCACATGCATTACAGCTCCTCCAGAAAGCTATCCTCTACCTTCTTAATAACCGACAAAGGTCCCGCTTGGCCAAACTCTCACACTCAGCCACGCGAACCAGTTCTCCTTTTTCTTCAACATATGCCGGCTAAGCCAAACTCATGGTCCTTTTAGTAAATAACATTTTAGCTTTATTCAGTAGTTCGCTCATCTCCCACCCCAAGTCCATCACTGTTCACATTTAGCATCTAGAGAGGACACGTGGCCACTCTACCCGTTTCCACAGTGCTTGCCTGGCCCCTGTGGTCCCGCCTGTTCAGCGAGCAGATCGGGGAGCCTAAGAACCAGGGGAAGGGTTTGTTCACGGACGAGGCGAGCTCTCCGGAAGCCGTCCTCCGGTGTGGTGGTGGTCACACCTCGGACTCGCGCGGCGGGGCGCGCGCGCGCTGGCAGCCATACAACCACTGGATGACGCGCGCGTTGCGTTCCACCACCGACACCGTGGGGCGTCCGTCCCGCGCCGACCCCGCCGCCTCCGAGCCCCCGCCGCCGCCCGCACAGTCCGGGCTACCCGCGTCCCTGTCGCTGGATGTCCAATCGCTGGTGTCCCCGGAGCCTGGCGGCGGCGACGTTGCAACCTGAGGGCTGTGCTCTGCGCCCCAGCTCTGCGGAGAGAAGCGCTCGGCGCCCAGCACCTCCACCAGCGCGCGCTCCAAGCCGCAGTAGTTGAAGAATCGCTCCTTCTCTGACAGTGGCAGCGAGCATGTGGGACACAATGCGCGCTTCCCTGTCGCCTCCGGAGAATCTGGGGACCCAGCCCACCCCGCGGGAGCCCCAGGTCTCTCTGTAGGGGCAGGGCTGCTCGGAGCTGCGTCCCGGGTAGCGCCCAGGAAGAGGCGCCGTACTAGCCCCTGGCCCTTGGCGTTCTCTTTGTTCACTGAAGCCTTGCAGTCCCGCTTCTGGCGGTAGAAGATAAGGGAGTCAGGTCTTGGCTGTCGCCTGCCGCTACCCCGGCGAGCAGGCCCAGGCGTTCTGGGCGAGGCAGAGGCCCCCAGCTCATTGCAGGGGTGTGGTGTCAGTGGTCCTGATCCCCCGCGCAGGGCTGGCTCCTGACGACGTACTATCACCTGGTGCGTCTTGACGTACTTGGCTTTGTCAGCCTCCAGTCTTTCCACGGCGCTAGGGGTTCGTCCCCTCGATGGTGTAGTGGGTGAGGACAAGAGCATCTTAACGGAGCTGGGCAGGTCAGTGCTCCATACACAGTGAAGGATGCACAAGTAACTGAGAAGCAGCGAGCAATTCTCTGGAGTTGCTGGCGCCTGTAGGAAGAGAGGAATTGTCTGGAAGAGAGTAGGCTGTTCCTGCCCCTCTCCCGCAGGCATTTCTGGGTAGAGGATCAGCCAGGCACCCCTCCCCCACCAACTGGTGCCATGCCCAGAGAGCAGAAGGTAGAACCTCCCTCCCAATCCTTTAGAGACATTGGGTGGTTCTTGGGGACGGGGTATCTACGCCCCTTTGAGAGCAGCCCAATCCGGTCACTGGGCCACGCACACAGGACAAGCAAGCAGGACACTTGGAAAGGAAAAATCAGGCGGGTCCTAACCCGATTCCCGAAATCGGCCTTAACCGGAAAAAATACCTCTTCCCAACAGTGTAGCTTCAAACCCAAGACAAGGAGGTTCCCCAGCCACAGGGTGACTGCAGTCGACCCACCCTTCCCGCCCCCAAGCACCGAGGTCAGGGACATAACCATAGGGTAGAAGCCTCTAGGAACTGCTGCCAGCTTCCTTGCCCAGGCCCGGCAGGGCTATTCAGGAAGGAGAGGGAGGTGGTCCCTAGGCCATATCAGTCTGCGACTGCCAGCCACTCCATGCCCCTGCCAAGGGGAGTCCCAGAAAGCCTAACCGTAAACACCATTCCATCCAACAACCCCCACACTTCCATTTCAGAGGCCAGGACAATGGCCTGGAAAGAAATGGGTTTATACTGGTCCTTTTGAGAGTTAGGGTGCCACCTTGGGATCCAGATTTCTTGCTTTACTGTGCAGATCTAAATCAGCTTAGGCTCCCTGCTGGCCTATGAGAACATTTCCCTCTGGGGTTTGGTTTCTGATCTCGCTGTTATAAAACCGGGCAGGAACCCCAAGTCTCACTAATCGGTTCCCTCCACCGATTCTTCCGAATAACTTACACACCCAGAAATTGATCCTCAGGGTCCCTGCCTCCTTCCCATCCAGAAACCTCTGGCCTTTTCCCTTCACCTCCCTTGTGCTGCGGAAAAGGGCAAGAGGGAAGGTAAATCAAGGACTGACAGTTTTCTTGTCAGCTAACAGAATGGGCCACCCACATGGCTCAACACACCCACCCTTGCCCGCCGACTTCCCGTCCCCGCACAGCTGAGAAGGACTTATTGGTTCTGCGGACTGAAGGAACCTTGGATCTGGAGGCAACAAAGGAACAAACTAGGCAAGAGTGTGTGAAGAAGAGGTGACCTCCACCCTTCACAGAAACCTCAGAGCAGAGACCCTGGCAACTGCAGCCCCAGCCCACACCACAGGTTCCACTCCACTACTCGGCGGTATCTGGTAAATCTGACTAGAATGCGAATGGTTGAAACCTAGGTAGCAATGACAGTCTCCCGGAGCCCCGCTCTATTCTCTCAGGAACTACACTCAGGCAGTGGGTCAGATTCCAAGGTCCCAGGAGGGCACTGAGCATGTCTGACCTCACGGATGGCCTCTGTCCTCTCCTCTCTTTAGTCTTGAGCAGAGAGGCTATAAAAAGTCTCTAAACACAAGGACCAAAATAGTCTACTGTCCCCTGCCTGCTCCCTGTTTTCTGGGCTGGCTTTGATGTTTGACCACAGACAGCCCATTCTAGACTGGTAGTCACTCTTGTCTTCTCTGCTCCACTGCCTAACCTCTCCCAGCCCTAGACTTAGTAAATTCCAGCTCTGTCCACCCCAGCTCTGACTCTGCCCTTCTAGGTTCAGTAGCCTCCTTACCATCAATCCAAAGTTGCTCTCCCACCCTGCTGCCTTCCCACCCAGTGCTGGGCTCTGGATACACTCACCTCTGTGGAGACGCAGAGTTTCAGTGGTCCCCGGGTACGCCCAGACGGCAGGAAGGCAGACAGGACAGCAGGGACTATGGAGTAACTTTGGCCGCAGCCAACCCTTACTCTCTCCACAGGAAAAGCGGAGAGCCTCCACCCCCTAGGTTAACTCTTCCTGACCCAGAGCTCAGACTCAATTAACTCCTTCCTGACCAAGCTTAGTGCTGTCGGGACCCTTGGGCTGGGTTCCTGTAACTTCTCTCTACAGGTGGTTAGATAAATAGTCTCTGTCAGGTTCAATGGTTGTCGTGGAGGCACCGTAAACTTGGGCTGAAGAAACAGGACCTTGAGCTCTGCAGGCCCCCTCTGAAGTACTGGCCGATGTAGAACAGGGGGCAGACGTGGGTGCTGTACCATTTGCTTTTTCCCTCCTCTATCAGGTTTAGGCCTGTTTTATTCCTGGTGTTGGAGCGTGGGAAGCCTGCTCTTCTTAGAGGTGAGCCCCGGTATCTGCACCCTAAGGGTGGGTGCAGTGTGCTGCAGGTGTGCAGGGAACATGAGGATCAAGCAAGAACTCGGGGGTGGGGGTGGGGTACAGCCTTAATCGTGGCAAATGGAGCTAACGAGAAGAGTGTGACGGAAGAGGTCTTCCAGGGCTAAGCCTCTATCCTTTGGCCACCCACTTGGGGACTCCTAACGCTTGAGCCTACTCTTCTCTGACACCATTTATCTCCAGGGGAAGCCCTATCCATAAAGGAGCCCCACCCCTCTCAGTAGGTGACTGTCTTAGCACCCAGAGTTCAAAGGCCAGTGCTTGGCTCTGGTTTTAGCTTTTCTCCCGTCGAGACCACCCCCTACCAGCCCAACCGCTTAGCATAAACCCTCTCCCTCCCTTTTAACACTTCTAATGTTTGCAAGGCACATTTGCATCGATACTCTCTGATCTCCTAGGTTCCCCCTCCCGCGGAACCTAGATAGGGCTCAGCAGGAATAGTAACCCCACTTAATGAGGAAGGAAATTAGGGAAGTAGGAGAGACTTGTGCAGACCCTTCAAATCCCCTCTCTCCTCTGCACCCACTGTCCGTCTGGCAAGATGGAGTCAAAGATCCCAAGGCTCATAGCCGGTGTGTGTATGTTTGCGTTGAGGGTGAATGCTATTATCATACCTGGACCAGAATGAGACAAGACCCTAGGGCACACAACATGCCTTGAGGGCAAATGGATAGATAGCATGGAGGAGAGGAAGGGAGTATTTGGCTTCCTACCTGGGGAGCCTGCCAGACTGCCTTGACCCTGTTTATATGAGGAAGCCCTGTCCTGTGGACAGGTGAACGCTCCACCACCCCGAGTTCAAGTGTCAATGCTTGGCCCCAAAACCCTCCCACCCTGGCTCCTGATCTCCTGTGGGTCCCTGGATCTGTGTCCCACTGTCATGAAGGGAGGGTTTGCTTCTTTTTTGTCCCTAACAAAACTCAGTTGTTGCAGTGTCTTAGAAAATGCTCCCAAGTTCTCTGTCACGATCCATCTCAGGGACGATCTTTGGGGATTAGGTTTTATTGTTCTCCTCACTTAGAGCTGAAGAGATGGGAGGTTCAGGCAGGGAAATGACTTATCCAAACTCACAGGAGGACGAATAATGAGCGCTCACTCTTGTTTTGAGGCAGAGTTTTAAGTAGCACAGGCTAGCCTTGAACTTCTTATCCTCCTATCCCCACCTCTAGAGCCCTGGATTTACAGGCCTGAATCACCATGCCTGATTTTGTACAGTACAGTGCTGTGGGTGGAACCCTGGCCCTGTGTATGTGAAGCAAGGCCCCCACCAATTGAGCTGCACCGCCAGCCCAACAGGTGGCTTTTATTGAAAAATATGTATGTGCCAAGGGCTGCTTTCGATACTTTACATGATGATCTATATATTTAATCCAGAGAAATAGGAGAAATGGTCCCTTCTAGATGGGGTACAGGCCAGTAACCCTATGGCCTGAGCATGAAAGGGTTAAGCAGGGGGGGGGAGGCTGGGCGGGGCCCAGCTGGGATGCTGTCAATGGCAGGAAACCTGGCCTGCCAAAGGAGGATGGGGCCTAGTGTCTCACTGAAGCCACCCCCTATCCCTTTGGTCTTAACCCAGCATCCGGGTGGGACTGGCAGGGGGCCTATGACAGCAGTGTTCTGGGGATCAAGGACAGAAGCTAGACTACTGGAAAGGGAACCCAGTGGGTACCACAAAAGTCATCCTGACGGGATGTCTTCTTTCCCATGCTTCTAGACTGAGCCTGACTCCCCCTCAGTACTCAGTCAAAAAGCAGAGACTTAGGGAGCCTCAGTCAGAGGGCAGTGCCATAGCTGTGCTCTTGGAGGGGGTGGTCTTCAGTTGTGCGGGGGATGGGAAAGTCTGAGAGTCTGGCTCTCAGGACACCCAGTCTGAAGTGTCAGTGTCCCACGCCAGGATGCCAGTGGCCAAAGTGTTCAAGGTAGGCACAGACCTTGGACCACGGAGCCTGAGCAGGCGCACATGGGCGAGGGCTAAGGGGGTGGTCTCTAGGTGAGAGACACCCGGAAAGAGCTAGAGGAGGAGGGTAAGGCAGACAAAGAGTGGAAGGTGAGAGGTCATATATCTGTCTGTGCTAAGAGGATGGGGGCCCACATCCCTCTGTCCAGCTGCCCTCATTCCTCTCTCTTTCTGGTCATGGGTCCCCAGGGAGATCTTTAAAGTGGCTCCTTCCGGCCCACTAGCTAGGGCCTGGGGGAGGGGGAGGCCAAGTCTGAGGGCTGTTTCCTTCCTATATCCTATTCCCGGAGCACCTGAGCTGGGAAGGGGCCTGAGTCAGAAGCGGCTCCTCTCAGAGAGGGTTGACGCCAGACTGGGGATAGCTCCAGTCAGTGTCAGGAATCGTGATTTGACTGGAGAAGCCCTTCAGGTCTGCCTACAGACTCCATTGTCACAGAGGAGAGTCTTATCTACTTCTCTGCAGCCAGCTATAGCCCCCAGGCCACAGACAGCCACACTTCAGCCCTGCCTTGATTCAAATCCTGACTTTCCACTTTTTCTACTTGGCCTTCAAAAAAAAAAAAAAAAACAAAAAAACAAGTGACTTTTCTGGGCAGCTCTTGTCAAATGTGGGTGATGATGAGACCTGGCTTTTGGGTAGTTTGAGGGTAGGCTGAAAAATCGCCAGCACCTTAGGGCACTCTGGAAATGCTGGACGATTCTGACTTCCCCTTGGGCACTCCTCCAGTCAGCCGTCAGACTTGGATTAATACATGTGACTCGAGCCCTTTGTCCTTAGCCCCCAGCCTCACCCACAGCTGCTGGCGACAGATCATTTGGGACACTTTCCCTGTGCTGTGGGGTCAGCAGACAGGGGTCACAAACTCTTGCAGAACTCATCGGGAGGGTGGCAGCGAGATGGAACAGGAGGAAGACGATCAGCCTCTCCTCACAGAGAAATGAACAAAGCAGATGACAGGGGGTGGGGCAGGGGCGATTTGTTCTGCCTGGGTGGGGTGGGGGAGCTTCAAAGAAGGGATTTGAGCAGGGCCTGGAGGGGATTGGTGTTTGTTCTGGGGGGAAAGGAGCCCGGGAGCCTCAGGTCAGAGGACAGCAGGAGCTGGGGTCTCGGGGAGGGCAAGAGGCTCAGGGAGAAGCTAGGATTCAGAAATGTGGTGTTGAGAGGGGACTAGGTTTGCCCTGAGGCAGAACCAAAGCTGACCCCCCCTCCCCCCCAGAACTGAGGATCAAACTCAGGGCCTTGCGCTTGCTAGGCAAGCACTCTACCACTGAGCTAAATCCCCAACCCCCAAAGCTCCTCTTTAATTTGTGGTTTTCCATTTGGGGAACGAGTCTTGGCCACAACAATAGCCTGGCTCTGGCTGTCACCCCTCAGAGGGGTGTGGCTCAGAGCAGAGCCGGGTCCCAGTACCACCCAGGCAGGACGCACAGAGGTGGGTACCGGAGAGGGGGATGCCAAGTCACTGGACACGTACTTCTCTAAGTTAGAGAGCAATGCAGAAAAGACCCACAAGATGTCTCTTAGTGCAGGTCACCTAGTATAGCTAGCTAGATACAATTTTTTTTTTTTTTTTTTTTTTTTTTTTTTTTTTCCGGAGCTGGGGACCGAACTCAGGGCCTTGTGGTTGCTAGGCAAGCGCTCTACCACTGAGCCAAATCCCCAACCCCTAGCTAGATACAATTGATGAGTGCTTCTAGTACTTGGTACTGTGCAAAGAAAGTGCTTTATACTCGGTACCTCGCGTACTTATAAACTCCGGAGTGAAGTAGGAATTATTATTATTATACAAATTTTATAAGGGGTTGGGGATTTAGCTCAGTGGTAGAGCGCTTGCCTAGCAAGCGTTTAAAGGCCCCCGGGTTCGGTCCCCAGTTCAAAAAAAAAAAAAAAAAAAAAAAGAAAAAAATTTTGGTGTTTGGATTTATTCTTTTTTTTTTTTTTTTTTTTGGCAGTGCTGGGACCATGCCTAGGACCCCACAGATAGTAAGCATTTAGAGAGTAATAACAGAGTTATCACCCTGGCCCTATTAACACAAGAGGGCTAGTTAACGCCTCCGTGATCACACAGGTGGTGCACGGGAGTTTCCTTTTTCTTTCTTGTTTGTTTTCGTTCCTTCTTGTCTTTCTTCCCTCTTTCCTGTCACATTAGTTGTAATACTTACCTCATTGCCGCAGCAAAATGCCTTACAGAATCAACCTGAGGAAAAGAAGGTTTGTTTTGTTAGCGCAGCAGGAAAGGCATGGTGCCAGGAACAGGAAGCAGCTGGTCACGTTGCGGCCACTGTGAGGAAGCAGAGAGATGGATGCAGGTGTTCCGGTCCCTTTCTCCTGTTTCCTCAGTCCAGGATCACCTTTGAGATGACGCTATCCACAGTTCAAGTATATCTTCCCACCTCCATGAACTTAACTGAAAGGATCCCTCACGGGAAAGTACAGAGGCTGGTCTCCGTCTCCTAGGTGGGTCTAGATCCTGTTAAGTTGACAGCATTAACCATCGAAGTTTGTTGTTTGTTTATATTTGCATTGGGGTGTGTGTGTGTGTGTGTGTGTGTGTGTGTGTGTGTGTGTGTGTGTGTGCATGCTACTGCCTCTGAGGTGACCTCTGAGACTCACATTAACCAGTTTGGTTTTTTTTTTCTCTTAGTGCCTTTATCACTTTGCCAGCCAGATGCCTTCTCTCTCCTCAGTGGTATTTAGATGCAGCGGTGTTTTTAAAGGATGTTGAGAGAATGTGAGGCCGCATTTGCTTGTTTCTGGAGCTGCTCAAGCCATGACGTAGCTGGTGATTCTTTGGTTTGTTTTGAGACAGGGTCTCACTATGTAGTCTGGCTGGCCTGGAACTCACAAAGACTCTCCTGCTTCTGCCTCCCACTTGCCAAGATTAAAGGAGGTGGGCACGATGCCTGCCCTATCTCGAGGCAGGTTCTGAAGTAGCCCAGGTTGGTCTTAAACTACATAGTCAAGGATGACCCTGAACTGATTCCCCTGCCTCTGTCTCCTGAATGCGAGCTACCCTGTCCAGGTTTTAGGCAATGCTGGGGAACAAAACCAGGGCTTCCTGAGTGCGACGAAAGCTCTCTACTGACTTAGCCACAACCCCAACCCCTCTGAGGGTAACCCCTCCTTCTCTCCCATTCTCAATCAACCCAGCTTCAAGACCCACCGGTTATCTTCAGAAAACATCTGGATACCATGGCCGTGGCTGCTTCCTCCTCCTCCTCCTCCTCTTCCTCCTCTTCTTCCTTCTCTTCTTCCTCCTTCTCCTCTTCCTCCTTCTCCTCCTCCTTCTCCTCTTCCTCCTCCTCCTCCTTCTCCTCCTCCTTCTTTTTGTTTAAAGATTTATGTATTGGGGTTGGGGATTTAGCTCAGTGGTAGAGCACTTGCCTAGCAAGCACAAGGCCCTGGGTTCAGTCCTCAGCTCGGGAAAAAAAAAAAGATTTATTTATTATATATGAGTACACTGTAGCTGTTTTCAGACACACCAGAAGAGGGCATCAGATCTCATTACAGGTGGTTGTGAGCCACCCTGTGGTTGCTGAGATTTGAACTCAGGACCTCTGGAAGAGCAGTCAGTGCTCTTAACCACTGAGCATCTCTCCAGCCCCTAAATAAATCTTTTTTTTTTTTTTTTTTTTTGGTTTTTTTTTTTTGGAGCTGGGGGCCGAACCCAGGGCCTTGCGCTTCCTAGGCAAGCACCTCTACCCCTTAGCTAAATCCCCAACCCCTAAATAAATCTTTTGAAAAAAATAATCCCAGCACTCGAGAGGCAGAGGCAGATGGATCTCTGAGTTCGAGACCAGCCTGGTCTACAGAGCAAGTTCCAGGATAGCCAGGACTACACAGAGAAACCCTGTCCCAAATAACAAAAACCAAACTAAACCAAACCAAACCGAAAACCATTCTTGGTGGCATGCAGGTTTTCCGTGTCCCGTTAGCTCTGTGACCTTATCCCTTCCTCCCTCCTCCCCATCTTGCTCTCTTCGGACGCTTTTGGTCTCCTGGCCTACTCTGCTCTTTGCTTTTGGGTTTTTTTTTTTTTAAAGATTTATTTATTTATTCTATGTATGAATACACTGTAGCTGTCTTCAGACACACCAGAAGAGGGCATCAGATCCCATTACAGATGGTTGTGAGCCACCATGTGGTTGCTGGGAATTGAACTCAGGTCCTTTGGAAGAACAGTCAGTGTTCTTAACCACTGAGCCATCTCTCCAGCCCGGCTGACAACTTTTTTGAGTTTTCTTATGGTCGTCCAGAATGACATCTAAGTGCAGACGAGAATGGTCTTGATCTTCTGACCTTCTTGCCTCCACTTCCCCAGGGTTGGGACTGTAGGCATGCACCACCACACCTGCTCTGGCCTGCTCTTTGAACCACACATTTCCCGCCACACGGGCACGATGGGCCCTCTTCTCACTGTCTGACCTTCTGGCTCCTCTAGCTTCCTCGGCGCTATTCAGATTTCACCTTGAGGGCTGAAGGTCGTTCGCTTCCAATGTGTGAGGGCCTGGGTTCCATTTCCAGCTCTGTAGAATGTTCAGTCAGCTGACTGTTTGGTTCCCAGCACCCTGATGGTGGCTTACAATTACTGTAGCTCCTGTTCCAGGGGACCCCTTCTGGCCTCCAAGGGCACTAGGTATACCCTCAGGTATGAATAGTTACACTAAGATTAAATATGTATGTTCGTGTATAGTATGTATGTATGTATGTATGTATGTATGTATGTATGTAGTATGTATACTTGAATTTTCTTTTTTTTTTTTTTTTATTCATTTATTATATATAAGTACAGTGTAGCTGTCTTCAGACACACCAGAAGAGGGCATCGGATCTCTTTACAGATGGTTGTGAGCCACCATGTGGTTGCTGGGAATTGAACTCAGGACCTCTGGAAGAGCAGTCAGTGCTCTTAACCGCTGAGCCATCTCTCCAGCCCCTTGAATTTTCCAGATAGGGTTTCTCTGTGTAGCCCTGGCTGTCCTGGAACTTTCTCTATAGACCAGGCTGGCCTCAAACTCAGAGATCTGCCTGCCTCTGCCTCCTGAGTGCTGGGATCAAAGGCATTCACTGCCATGTCCAGCTCTGTCTTTGAAGAATACAGGACCAAAGGAAGCAAGAGCCAGGGAAAGAACAGTTCACTCACCAGGACTCCAAGGACCTGGGGAATCATCTTTGGGTTCTGCAGCATTGAAGCTTTTTTTTTTTTTTTTTGGAGCTGGGGACCGAACCCAGGGCCTTGCGCTTGCTAGGCAAGCGCTATACCACTGAGCTAAATCCCCAACCCCGCTCTGGTCCTCTTAAGGCCCCTCACACTTTTCTTTTTTATTGCAGGCATGTGTTCCTGTCTGTGTGTGACAATGCTCACAGTAGTTAGGTGACCTCAGAGGCCAGAAGAAGGCATTGGACTCCCTGGAGCTGGAGGTACTGATGGTTGTGAGTGTCCTGATGTGGGTGCTGGGAATGGAACTCTGGTCCTCCGCCAGAGCAGCTTGTGCTCCTAGCTGCCATCTTTAGTCCGGGACTCCATACTTGTCCATAGGAATAGCATTGAACTACAAAGCTATGGCTGCCTCTTGTGTCCAAAGAGTGAAGAAAGGAGTCTTGACACCCCGTCTTTTTTTTTTTTAAAAGATTTATTCATTTATTATATATAAGTTCACTATAGCTGTCTTCAGACACACCAGAAGAGGCCATCGGATTCCATTACAGATGGTTGTGAGCCACCATGTGGTTGCTGGGATTTGAACTCAGGACCTCGGAAAGAGCAGTCAGTGCTCTTAACCACTGAACCGTCTCTCCAGCCCTTGACACCCCATCTTACCAGGCATCTTTGGCTCTGGTTCTAAGTGGGGATACAGCCTCTGAGACACAGCAGGGAGGAGGAGCAATGTGGGGGGCGGGACCTGGGTGCCTTTGGAGTCCCTGTGTTGATAGGTGGTGGTTGTAAACAGTCATGTCATGAAGGGAATGGGAGGCAGGTGCTCAGGCAGTCTGACAGCATGAGGGTCTGCACTGGGCCACCCTGGGAGTCATGAAGAAGTGGTAAGAGGGGGAATGAGAGGAGGGAGAGGACAGGCTGCTGCTGAGGCTGCTTATTGTGGGCTGTGGCTGGGCCCTCCCACAATCCTTTCTTTCCCTCAGGAAGATCCGGCAGGACCCCAAGGAGCTTCTCTCTCAGTGCAGATGGTGGCATGATCGTCAATCAGTTTTCACGGGAGGACTTGCCACCCACACATGGTCAGGGCTCTTAGCAATGTCACGTTTACTAAGTGCACCGAGGCTGCTGCCAAGGTCACTCGCTGCTCAGAACAGCCTGTATTTGATGGCCAAAGAAAGTGGGGTACAAAAGTCAAGCCACTTGATGTCCCGTCCTGCCTTCAAACAGACTGGGGCTGCAGCTCACCGGTAAAGCACTTACTAGCATGGGTTCAGTCTCCACCGTCTAAACAAACAGAAAGGAGCTGGGATGAGGCTTTGTGGGGTCAATGAATTAGATGCACATCATGCCGCTCCCTTTGGAGGTTAAAGACAGCCAGAGAGCCTGGCCCTGCCAACTCTATTGACCATCAGAAGATAGCATTGCCCAAGTCTTGGTTGACCGCACATCATAAATTGCCTTGATGGTAATATAGCTTCCAAAGTTATCCCCCCAGACCTTACAAAATCCACAGGCAAATTCATGCAACTGGGGCAGTGCAGAAACTCTTTGGGGGAGTGGTTTGTGCCTCGACACCCCAAAAGTGTCGGATTATCCAAGCTTGTCCACCAGGGGGCAGGCTGCACCAGGCAGGACGCCTTCCTGATCCCTCAACTTCCCTGTCTCTTTCCAGAACCTCGGGGTCTGCCCACACGGCTGCCTGAACAGACGTTCCTGCCGCCCTAAGCCACCTGCAAGGGTTCAGACTGCTCTTTATGCTGACACGGGGAGGCGGGGGGCGAGCTCTGTAAAGGTAGTTAACGACCAACAGCAGCCACTCCTCCGTTAGTGACCCTCCTGGAGATTAGGAAATGGCTTTACTTCATATGTTATTGTAATCTGGTTAGCAGAACAAGTTGGAAAAATAATTTATTATTCCAGCCTCTCCTCGGAGGATGTGAAGCTCACAGAAATTAAGTGGCTAGATCGAAGTCACACAGCAAAGGCACTTCTGCTGCTCTGATCAGTTAATCCCTGACATTTATTAAATTCCTGATGTGTACTATCATGTGACAAGACTTTCCCCGGGGAACATGCAAAACACAAGTCTACGCCTTCCAAATAACGAGCCCACTGGGGCTCAAAGTACAGATACCACCAAAGTCCGACCTGGGGAACCAGTGGGTTTTATTGAGGTCCTTCCGTGGATATGGGTGAAGGTCACTTCCAGTAGCAGAAGTGACTCAAAGACAGCCCCATCACCAAGGCCCACCCCAATTGGCTGGCAGCTCACAAGGCTGGGAACCTGGAGCGCACTACCCAGTTTGCAGGCAGCTCAGCTGGTTTCTGCTTCTTTCAAACAGCTGGCCTGGTCTCAGAGCCTCTGCAGCATGGCTAGTCTGGGCGTGACTCTCCGCCACTTGACTGGTCTGCTCTGGGGAAGAAGAGACACAGTGACTCTGGTCAGTTTCAGAACTTCCTGGAGTTATTTTAAGATGTTTAAGGAGCATCTCTGTAGGATGTAATGGCCGTCTTGGCGGGAACTGCTACCGAGTATGTGCCAAGGTTGATATGGGGGACCATCATCAGGTAAGCAAGATGGCACACGCCTTTAATTCCAGCACTTGAGAGTCTGAGGCAGAAGGATCATGAGTATGAGGTCAACGTGGATTCTATAGCAAGACACTGGGATGGCAGGAAGACTTATTTAATTCTACAGTAATTGGGACAGTGAGTTACCGGATTGACTTGGGGTAAACAGAATACTGAAACAGAGCTCATTACTGCTTAGTTCAAAACGTTTACATTTTTACTAATTCTTTTTTACTTTGCTTATTTTACCAATTAGTAAGAGAGATATTAAAATGTTTTTGCTACAGTGGACTGTCAGTTTCCCGTGCAAACAAATATATGACATTTTGGAAATGCTAAATCTTTCTGGTGAATTGCAATTAATTTCTTATCTTTATATATATATTTTTAAAGATTTATTTATTATATATAAGTACACTGTAGCTGTCTTCAGACACACCAGAAGAGGGCATCAGATGGTTGTGAGCCACCATGTGGTTGCTGGGATTTGAACTCAGGACCTCTGGAAGAGCAGTCAGTGCTCTTAACCCCTGAGCCATCTCTCCAGCCCTATCTTTATATTTATTTTGTGTGAATGTATTTACCTGTGTGTATGCACTGCACCATGGAAATGACCGATGCCCACTGAGGCCAGAGGAGGCGTTCCCTGGAACTGGAGTTATGAATGGTTTTAGACCACTATGTGGGTGTTGGAAATTGAGCCCAGGTCTTCTGGACCAGCAGTCCGTGCTCTTAACTGCTGAGCCATCATTCCAGCTTCAAGAGTGTTTCTTTAAGTAAAACAATTTTTTAAAACCGTGTTAGAAAGTGCCTTGCACACAGTAGGGCTTGTTGTTTCCCTTTGCCATTTCCACACAGTAGGCTTTATCTATCTCAGGGAGGAGACAAAGGCTTTGCTTGAGCCGGGGGTCATGGACAGGTAGTTGAAAGCATGAGAAGTGAGATCGGTGAGTCCTGACGGCAGGGCTTCTCAGAGGACCAGATGTGCTTGCATAGGGCATGAAAACTGACCGCTCCCAGGGGCCAGATACTGAGCCCTGTGGACCTGGCCAGTGGTCATCTCCATGGAAGATGCTTTCTGTACCCAGCCTCAACCCAGGAGACCAGAGAGCATTCTCTAAGTGTCATGGGGATGTGGAGAAGAAAAAAGACACCAACATACTAAAATGAGACTTAGCTGTCTCTAGTCCTTGCTGTTTGAGAAGGCTTACCCTTCCTTCCTTCCTTCCTTCCTTCCTTCCTTCCTTCCTTCCTCCCCTTCTTCCTTGTTTTCTTCTTCTTCTTCTTCTTCTTCTTCTTCTTCTTCTTCTTCTTCTTCTTCTTCTTCTTCTTCTTCTTCTTCTTCTTCTTCTTCTTCTTCTTCTTCTTCTTCCTCCTTCTCCTCCTCCTCCTCCTCCTCCTCCTCCTCCTCCTCCTCCTCCTCCACCACCTCCTCCTCCTCCTCTTCCTTTTTCTCGTCCTTCTACACAGTCTTACTAGGCAGGTGTACCACCATGCTCGGGTGAGATTTACTAAACCTCACTGTCCTGGAACAAATTTATACGCCAGGAGGTAGTGCCACTCACACTTAGTCCCAGCACTGAGGAGGCAGAGGCAATGGAACTCTTAAGTTCAAGGCCAGTCTGGTCTACAGGGTGAGTTTCAGGACAGCCAGGGCTGCACAGAGAAACCCTGTCTCAAACCAACCAACCAACCAACCAAACAAACAAACAAACAAACCAACTTACAGCCATACACACATAAGGCTCTCGCATTTTGCTTTCTTTTCCCAATCTGTGGCTTGAACCCATGGCCCAGGCTGGCTCTTACAGTGAGCCGTGTCCCTCCTACTCCTCAACTCCTATTTTCTCTACCCCGCCTTCCGCTTTTTGTTTTGATTGGTTCTTCTCTTCCTGAGACAGAGTCTCTTATAGACCAGGCTGGCTAACCTTGAACTCCTGCCTCTCGGTGTTGAGATTACAGGTGGGCACAACACACTCATTTTGCTTTCTCTGCGAGGATCTGAGGATCGAATCCCATCAGGCCCTTGAACATGACAGTAAGTGCTCTCTCTCTGTCTCTCTCTGTGTCTCTCTGTGTCTCTCTCTGTGTCTGTCTCTGTCTCTGTGTCTGTCTCTGTCTCTGTCTCTCTCTCTCTCTCTCTCTCATGCCTCATGAATGCTAGCTAAGCACTCTAACATGTGAGCTAGATTCCCAGCCCTCTTTCT
Source organism: Rattus rattus (assembly GCF_011064425.1). Classification (NCBI taxonomy): domain Eukaryota; kingdom Metazoa; phylum Chordata; class Mammalia; order Rodentia; family Muridae; genus Rattus; species Rattus rattus. The sequence goes on along the minus strand of NC_046154.1, from coordinate 23,977,621 downwards.
TTCTCTTGAGATAGGGTCTTGCTTGGCATGCGGCCCAGGCTGACCTCTGACTCATGACCCTCCTACGCATGCACCACTGCTCCGGGTTTTACTCAGAGCTGGGGATCAAACCCAGGTCTTGGACCAGGCTAGCCATGGAGCCACAGGTCCGGACTCAGACTTTTTAATTTCCAATTGTGAATTGTGTGTCTTCCTCAGCTGAGGGCAGGATCTACGTGGCCTTCCTTTGTGACTATCAGCAGTAGTTTTCCAGGAATGGGCAGAACCCCTGAATTTCACAGCAGGAGTTATACACAGGTCACTGACGATGATTAATTATTACAAAGACCCTTTGAACTCTTTGAAGACCGTGTACTTAAAGGAAATCCTGAGGCCAGGAAGTTTCTCCTCTAAGGCCTGGGCCTAGGCTGAGATGAAGGCCTAGATAAACTTGTGACTTAGCTCCAAAGATCACACACGCAACTCACTGACCAGGAGAAGGAAGAGTAGGCAAGCGTAGGCTCATCAACACCATTGATGAGAAGAGAGCCGCAGGCGGAGGCCTCACAGGTTTCTCAGCTTTGGGAAATCTTACTCTCTGAACTGAGAAAGGCAGGGCCAGGAGGGTTAGTCCCTGAGTCAGCTGGAGAAGGCCCAGCTCCTTGGTTAACTCCAGTAGTTGTATTCTGTGTATTCTGATAGGTGGACCCTGAGGAGAAGGGTCACCTAGGAGACAGCCTATCCATGCCAGGCTGGCGAGGAGGGGAACTAATCCCTGGGGGAGCCTGCCAACTCCTCCTTTCAAGTGTCCCGGGCCTTGCCCCAGAGTGCTTGTGACGGATGTGTTCAGTCTTTCAAGGGTGGGTCATGGCTGTTTGGATCTGCTGGTTGAGTATGGCGACGCACGCTTATAATCCCAGCATTCAGGAGGCTGAAACAAGAGGATCAAGAGTTCGAGGCCAGCGGGCCCTATAAACATACACTCTTAAGCTTTTGCTAGTAATTCTAGGGGATCTGCTGCGCACCCTAGAGTCTCCTTGGAAGCCAACTTGAGAAGTTCTAAAGTAGGAAGCAAGGAGGAGGTGGTGGGTAAGGGGAGGCAAATATAACTGATTTGCACTATGTACAGTATAAAAAGAATATGCCATGGTGAAATCCATTATTTGGTACACAAAAATAAAACCAGAAGGGCTGGGGGCATAGCTCAGTGGTTAAGGGCACTGACTGCTCTTCCAGAGGTCCTGAGTTCAATTCCCAGCAACCACATGGTGGCTCACAGCCATCTGTAATGAGATCTGGTGCCCTCTTCTGGTGTTTCTGAGGACAGCTACAGTGTACTCTCATACATAGAATAAATAAATAAATCTTTTTTTTTTTTTTTTTGAGCTGGGGACTGAACTCAGGGCCTTGTGCTCACTAGGCAAGCGCTCTACCGCTGAGCTAAATCCCCAACCCCTAATAAATAATTCTTAAAAGGAACAATAAAGCCAGAAAACACTGGACAGACCCGATGGCTCACCAGATAAAGGCACTGGCCACTAAGCTGACCACCTGAGCTTGATCCCCGGACCCACGCTGTGAAAAGAGAGAACCGATCCCTGCATGTTGCTTTCAGACCTCCACACGTGTGTCCTGGCATGTCCACACCCATATGTATTCATGTAAAATAGAGTTTTAAAAATGCATTTTTTTCAACGCTTTGAAAGAAAGTCCTGCTCTAGAGTCAAAGACCCCTGAGGGACAGGTTTCAACCTTCTTACTGCCTCTCAGAAGCGCAGGGAGCTGTGCATGACATGAAGAGACTTCCAAAGTGGAGATGGGGCTCCCAATGGGGGCACTGCAGTGGGGTCTTTGCAGACGCTTGGTGGAGGTAAGTGAATTTTCAAGATGCTATACTGACCTTTTCTACCTGTCCCTCGGACTAATTAACTCGGCTTCTTCTGCTGCTCTTAAAAAGATTTACTTATTTTCTGTGTGTGGGTCTTTTGCCTGCTTCTCCGTCTGTACTGTTTTGAGTGCCTGGTGCTTGCAGAGGTCACAGGAGCATGGATGCCCTGGGACTAGAGAGATAGTTGTGAGCTGCTATGTGGGGGTGGGGGTGGGGTGGGAATCAAGCCTGGGTCCTCTAGAAGAGCAGCCAGTCCTTTGAACCTCGGAGCACCTCTCCAGCTCATCGGGAGCCCTCTCTTCCGGTTTGTGTCTTGTTTTGTTTCTGGAGCAGTGTTGCTCGATCTGGTCCTTGAACTCATGATTTTCCTGCCCAGGAGTGGGAGCAAGACAGGTGTGTACAACCATTTTACCCTCAGTTCACATTAGAGCCCCTATCCTGTAATATTAGTGTAAGGGCTCTGCCTACTGAAATTCTGTTGGCTAGAACCCGGACACTAGGCTTTCTTTGTCTGTTTGATTTTAGTTTAAATAAGTAATCAAAACAAAAGGGTATAAACCGTTTAGAACAGCTGCAGCTCCTCACGGGTTCTTCCTGTGGATTGGAGTCCATGCTATGCCACTGCACGCCCAAGTAACCACTGACATCGTGTCTGTCACTTAGTTCTAGAATACGCTAAGACTTGCAAGCATATAAAATGTGATTTGGGAACTGAGGATCACAGTTTATAATATTGTGCAGGTTGTTTTTTTGTTTTTTTTTTGTTTTGTTTTGTTTTGTTTTGTTTTTTTTGTCAAAAACTCAGGTACACCTGGGAAGAGGGCGTCTTAACTGAGAAAATGTCTTGCACACGCACACACAGAAATAAACAGATGCATTTTAAAAAGATAAATTAGTGATCGAGAAACACACTCAACACCAACCTCCGGCTCCCACACTTATGTCCCCCAAGTGTTTGCATTTGGGAAGCTTCTCTGCATCTGCCTGTTTCTTTCTTCAACTCCGGGGACAGCATTTGCCCTGGAACCTAACTTTCTTTCCTCTCTCCCTCTCCCCTGCCTCCTGTATGGTCTTCTACTGTAGCCCAGACTGCCTTCTAACTCACAGTGATCCTCCTGCCTCCGTTTCTCCAGTTCTGGGATTGACAAATGAAAGTTACCACACCTAGGGTGACTTTGCCTTTCTACGACAAGTTGATTATTTGATTCCTCCTGGGTGGTGGATGGTGACTTTCTTTTGCCGAAGGCAAACCCTCAGCAGAGTGGTGTTTTTGAGAAAGGGTCTGACTAGCAGCCCAGGCTGACCTAGAACTGACCAGGCTGGCATCAGATTCAGACATGCGCCTGCCTCTGCCCCTGTACTGGAATTAGCCAGCATGGCTAGCCCTAATCCTTTCCAGTCGAATGAACAGCAGACACTGCAATTTCTTCCTAGTAGGAAACGGGACCTCCACTACCACAGATTATGAAGTTGAGCTTCCAGAGTGCATACATCTTGCCACGATCAGCACGCCAGCGGTGCAAAGTAGGAACGCCCCTCTAAAGGGCCACCTTCAGTGCCTCCCTGCTACGTGACATTATTATGACTTTTACATTTTTTTTTGTCTTTTTTTAAAAAATTAATTAGGTACACAGTGTTCTGTCTGCATATGTGCCTGCACACCAGAAGGGGGCGCCAGATATCATCATAGATGATTGTCAGTCACCATGCGGTTGCTGGGACTTGAACTCAGGACCTCTGGAAGAGCAGTCAGTGGTTTCAACTTCTGAGTTATCTCTCCAGGCACCACCACCCCCGGCCCTACCAACACACACAGTATTTTTTTTTTTTTTTTTTTTGAGACAGGGTTTTTTTGTGTGGCCCTGGCTGTCCTGGACTACACTGGACTACAGAGCCCTGGCTCTGTAGACTATACTGGTCTTGAACTCGGAGATCTGCCTGCCTCTGCCTGTCAAGTGTTGAGATTAAGGATGTGCACCACCACCCCACCTACCTTAAAAGTAATTAAAAAAAAAAAATCTAAGCACTGAGTCAAAGTACAAAATCATCTAATTATTTCGAAAGTTTTCCAGTTTTCAAAAACATAAAAGTTAGGGCGATGATGGTGGCTCACTTCTTTAATCCCAGCACCCAGGATCTCTGAGTTTGAGGTCAGCCTGGTTTACAGAGCAAGTACCAGGACACAGAGAAGCCCTGTCTCAAAAAACAAGCAAGCAAGCAAACAAACAAACAGATTACTTTTAAATGTAAAAAGAAAGTCTGTTGAAGAAGGGGTCAGTGGTGTGACTGTGACCAGAACGTGTCACACCTTCTCATGGCGGTCTATATAAAGGACAGGAAAGAAGGAAGCTTTAGCTGTGGGCTGCTTGCCTTCACACTGGTGAGTTCATGTGTCTTGCTCTAGTGACTGTCTCTCACTGGCGTTAGAGCCTGGTTCTTCCATTCTGACTTCCACCGAAGACCAGCTCAGACATCCAGCCTGAGCTGAACAACTACTGGATTCCTGCCCTTTCCGTCAGGAGACGGCCATTGCTGGACTAGCTGGACCACAGCCGTCCGCCTCTTTAAAATCCCCTTAGTATCTCTTAATATCCCCAGCACCTAGTCTGAGAGACAGCAGACATCTTGAATTATAATACTCTCAGAGGAATGAAGGTGGGGCCGAGGAGACCTGAGGCGTACATCCGCAGAGGGCTGTAGGGCACAAAAACTGGCTAGACACTGCAGCCTTGACACAGAAGATGCTAACCTCCTCAGTGAGGTAAAAATGGAAGCTAACTTTAATTAAAGAACAAACAAACAAACGACCCAATGTCTCTCAGCAGTGCACATTAGGAGTTAGGGCAGTTTTGAGCTACTTAGTGACCTGGCACGGTGACTCTCAGCACAGTTCTGCAGCGAGTTCCCTGTAGAGAACCTTTGCACAGCAGGAGTTAAGGGTTCTATGTAAATTCAGGAGATTGAGCAAGGTGGTGTCTGTCTGGAATCTCAGCACCCAAGAGGCTGGAGCCAGGCTAATCCACAGAGTGACTCTGCCTCGTTAATAATAAATAAATAGTCACAGGAAACAGAATTGAAGAGGTTAGGATACTCATGATGTTACACAGGACCAAAAGATGAAAAGGTGGCTGTTTTTCCTGTCAATCACAGTGGATAGTCTCCAGTCCTGTACACTTGTTTTTTTTTTTTTTTTTTTTTTTAATTATGCTTTTGGTTTGGTTTTGCTTTTTTCAAAACAGGGTTTCTCTGTGTAGCCCTGGCTGTCCTGGAACTTCCTCTATAGACCAAGCTGGCCTCAGATGCCCAGATCCTGCTTGCCTGTCTCTCTAGAATGGGACTAAAGGTGTGCCACCACCACCTACCTTTGCTTTTGATTTTGAGACAGGGTCTCACTATATAGACCAGGCTAGCCTCAAAGTCACATACAACTCCACTTCCCTCTCCTAAGTGTTGATGCGTTAAAGGCATACTCCACCACACCTGCTGTGTGTGTGTGTGTGTGAGAGAGAGAGAGAGAGAGAGAGAGAGAGAGAGAGAGAGAGAGAGAGAGAGAGAGAGAGAGAGAGAGAGATATTTGGGGAAGGAAGCCATGGCTTAGGCATGCTAACCACTAAGCCATACTCCCAGTCTCACATTTATTATTTTAGGTTTGTGGCTAAGTTGGTAGGCCTTGGGTCCAGTCTTCAGTAGTGCATAAATTAGATGTGGTGGTACACACCTATAACCCATGCCCTTGGATGGTAGAGGCAGGAAGATTAGGGGTTCAAGGTTATTTTCAGATACATAGTTTGAGGCCAATCTAGGGCAAAGAAAACCCTCTCTCAAAAAAAAATTTAATTGAAGTATAATAATATATCTGAAGTATAAAAATTGTATGTGTGGGCTCTGGACCTTCGGGGGCAGTAGACCAAAAAAAAAAAAAAAAAAAAAATTGTATGTGTTAGAATCAGGGGCACTTGCCTTGCACCTGTAAGGACCGGGAAGTGATGCCCCAGACCTCAAAGTCAAGTGTGGCTTCCTGAGTTTACATACAATGACACCTGTGTAGCCATCACCTAAGGCAAGAAACAAAATCATGTGGGTTCACGAGAATCCCCAGGTGCATGGCCTCTTTAAGTTACGAAGGCTAGCACAGAGGCACGCTGGGCACCCCAACACAGGATCCCTCAACTTGGGGGTCTATGACATCAGACTCCTGACATTTGCACTCCCTTGACATTTTAGGCAAACATTTTCCTGAGGAGAGGGGGCAGTGTCTTCACCAGATTCTGCCAAGGTGGAGGACAATCAAAGCTATATTGGAAAACCGGCTCCGTGACTCCTTCCTTCCTCCTCTCATGGAAATTCCCTGTGGTGGGCTTTGTTGACGTTGTTGGGAGAAAGGATTAGGCTATGCAGCTAGAACTCTGCTCTCCTAGAAACTTAAAATACACGAGCAAAGACCATCGATGAACTCAACAGGCAATGAGACCTGAATATCGTGTTCATTTGGCAGCTACGGGGGAAACTGAGACTCAAAATGAAGCCACTTACCCAAGGACACACGTTACTTATGTGGGTATTTGCAAAAGTTAGTTTTCCGTACCGGTTGCTAGACCACAACAGCTTCGGTAATACCAAATTGCTTAACTTCAGCTCAAAACAGGATAAGCTTGAAATACCTACCAGGTTGAACAGGAGAAGGAAATTCCAAAGCTCGGGGCTTTTGTTTCTCTTTCTCTCTCTTTTTTTTTTAAGCAATTCACCTCTAACCAATGGAAACTCTTTGTCTAGGTGAAGGTACCACCTTTGAAAGACGCGTTTCGCCTCCTAGAGGTGTGGCCTCTGTGGGTTTTCTCAGGTTGGAGTTACTTTCTACCCACAAACCGTCACTTTAGAGGACGTCTTTGATTGGCTGATCAAGACAGCAACATTTGAATTTAAAGGAAGGCCTGACAAGGCGGGTTCCTTCCGCTGAAGAGATAAAGCTTTGTGTGAGAGGAACGCCAACTGGAGGCAGAGATTAGGCTGTATCACCTGCTGTTTCTACCTTCAGCTCTTCACCAGGAATCAGCTCCTACCTCAAGTAAAAGATATGAAAAGAATGAACACCGTATAGCGGTGCTTTGTAAACTGCAAAAGTGTTGATGGCTGCAAATTTATAGTTTGAAATTGAATTCTAATTTTCCTCCCAACCTAAGACAGGGTGTCTCTGTGTTGCTCTGGGTGTCCTGGAACTCACTCTGTCCTGGTCACTCTGTAGACCAGGCTGGCCTTACCTCAGAGATCTGCCTGCCTCCCCTCGGGCTTGAAATTGAATTTTAAAAAGATGATTTCTAAGCAGACACAAAGTTTGTTTTCGAAGTTTCTAGCTGCAGTAGGAGGCAGGCCAGGGACTTTTCCTATCCCTCAGTGGTCCCACTGGTTATGGGGCGAGTGTATGCTGAGGCAACCATACATTTTAAGAAAGAAAATAGGCTGGCGATGACAATTTCTTTCCCTGAGTTTTTCATTGTGTAGTCCTGGCCTAGAACTCAGTATGTAGTAGACCTGGTTGTCTCAAACTTCTTAGTCAGTTACCTGGCCTGTCCCCCAAGTACTGGAATTATTAAAGGAACCGTGGGCTACCACTCTCAGCTAAACCCAACGTCTTTAGAAATCATTGCCTCCTGTTATCAGTTGGAGTTACATCCACTTAGTACATTAAACAGAAATAGGATAAATGGGAGGGAAAAAGACCTGTGGGCTAGAGAGATGGCTCAGTGTTTAAGATCCTGGAGGGCTTTGGAGGAACTTGGGTTCGATTTTCAGCACCTACATGGGGGTTCATGAGTAACTCCAGTTCCAGGGGATCTGACCCCTTATCTGGCCTCCTTGGGCACTGCATGTACACAGTGTACAGACATATGTAGGTAAAACATTCATACATGGAAAACATTCATACACCGACCTTAAAACAAGAATCTTCTCATGTAAAATCAGAAATAGCCAGATAGCATCACGGTTTCAGAGAACTCGAAATGCTACAGTCTTGTAATCCAGTCACTGTCCTTGGCAATGGCTTCTAGGAGAGAATGATTTACTCCATAAGCTTAAATACTTTTCCAGGATGTAGGTCACTTCACACTCATGGCTTATAGAACTGTACAACTCAGAGTAGTAAGAGAACTTTCAAGGATTTTTTTTGTTTTGTTTTTGTTTTTTGTTGAAATTCACTTTATTTAAAAAAAAAAAAAACCTCGTGAACAATAAATTACAATACTTTCCCCCTTTATAAATTCTTCATAAAATATATTTGACAATTTTAAAAGAAAAGTTTTAAAGTTGCCTTCTTTTCTGATGTGCTAATGACATCTTCTTTTGTTTTCTGACTATTTTGTCATGCTGGTGAATTATTTTGTAGCTATACAATAGTTTGATTGGTAACATTTTACAATTAAAAACAAAAACCCAGACCTGCAGAAGGAACTATTCTGTGCTATTTATCTGACACTTAACACTTACTTCATCGGAATGACAAAGTATCCCTTAGCACCAAGAATCTACAGAGCCCCGAGTTTCTAAGTGACAACAGGTGCAGATTAACAGCCTAGGAGACTAACTGTACAACCCTACAGTGACTGGACACAGCTGCCTATACGCTTTATTTGAAATATTTGGTCTTTTTTTTTTTTCAATTAAGACAAATTTCATAAAACACTAGAAAACCATGGCAACAGACTATGAGGGATAACTGTTTATTGAGTACCTATTATGGGCAAGGCACTGTGCACAATTTCTTGATTGCATTTTTTTCCTTTAGCAATTATCCAAAATTCATCTTTTATTTCTTACATGTGTCTGAAGAAAGTGCATGGCTAAATGCCATTTTAAGAAATGGTTTGTCTTTATTCTTTAAAGTGTGTGTGTGTGTGTGTGTGTGTGTGTGTGTGTGTGTGTGTGTGTGTGTGTGCGCGTGCGCACATGGAAGCAAGAAGAAAGTATCAGATCCCTGGGAGCTGGACTTAGATGGCTGTGAGCCACTCAACATGGGTGCTGAGAACTGAACATCAGGTCCTCTTAATGACTGAGTCCTCTCTCCAGCCCCTAGAACTGCAAATCTAAACAGTTGTCGTATCAACTAAATTTAAGTGCTGAGCACACAGTAGGTACTTAATAAATACCCCTGACTGAAAGAACAAAGACAAATTACTGTCCTTCTGCTGATATAAGCTATTTCAGAATACAAGGACTTAAGAATGTTCTGGAAGAAATTTTCTCATCATCTCACACCCTTTCCTTTAATGAAGGAAAGAATTCTATTTCACAGATCTTTCAAAATAAATTATAACTGTGGCTAGACATTTAGCTCAGTGCTAACCCCTTTGGGTGGCACATGCAAGGCCCTGGGTACGATGCCAGTACCAAGGAAAACAGAAGACAAACCAAGTTACTTGTTATTTTCAAGGGGGCAGGATCAAGAGCTATGTGCTCAGGTCACCGAGGCTTCAAGTGCACAGGTATTTGTAGAGCAGAGGACTGTTGGCACGCATCACGTGTCACTCTGATGAGGGCCAAGTCAATGTTAAGCCATTGTAATGAGACTTTTTCTCAACTCAATCCACTGGTCAGATCTGTGTCAACTTGGTGACCCAGAGGGTCAATTACCATGAGGATCCAGTACACTTCTACCTCTTATTTCCGAAATAATTATTTTAGTTAAGTCTGCAAGTGATATTAAGTGTATGTGACTTTTTTCCATATGATAAGATTTTTTACTAAAGCCTTTCAGTTCACGTTTTTAAACTTCCAGATTAATTCAGTCTAGCAGGTTTTTTTTTTTTTTTACATATTCCATTGTTTTTGTTTTATCTTTAATCACCTTCTGAACACATTTGTTGATTTATTGATTTTGTGATGGCAGGGATTGAATCCAGAACCTTGTACATGCCAGGCAAGCGCTCTCCACTGAACTACAGCCAGCTCTACTGTGAGGGTGTGGAGGTTCAGCACTGAGGAGGCGGTGAGAACTGCCAATAACGGCAATATACTTCTATTATTTTGTCTTTTGCATCTTGGTGCTTAAAAAGATCCCTGTAGGATCAGTGGTGGATCCTCCCCTCACATGCCTAAGGCCCAAGGTTCTACCCCAGCACTGGAGATGGGCAGCTAGTGCCTTATAAAGCCTCCCCTAGATACAATGGTAGAATCCAATTCATCTTAAAGACTGGTGTTCTGATTTAAGAAAGAATCCTTTCCTTAATGTTCCTGAATTAGCAAGAACAATCTGGAGGCAACCATGCAGTTAGAATTTCCCCTCAGGAGTTGAGTCTCTTGCTTACTTACAGATGCCAGGTGACCATATGAAACGGACAACTTTTCTACTCAAAAAGCAGTTGATGGCATAGAATTTTATCCATTTGCCAAACTCTGTATGCATTATCTCGCTTTGGAAGAAAGCGACCAGTATTTATGACAGTGATTACCAGTATCACACGAGACAAAACAGTGTCAGTGTCAAAGTGACAGAGACTCCAGTGATCCAACAGGAAGCCACACCAGGGCCAGCAACTGGAGGGTGAGCTCGCTTGGTTTCGTCAATTTCACGCTGAGATTTAGAAAAGGTATCACAGCTGCGTAACGCCACGTTTCCAGACCAGAAGAAAACCATCCTCAGGTTGAGTCACAGCTCAAACTCCTGCTCGTCCCAGTGCAGTGGTTTAACTACTTAACAAACGCTGTTACCTAAAAGTGTGAGTGAGCCTTAGGCAACCTTGCCGACCTTCTACCGTGAGACTCAATGACTAATTCAACTCAAAGAGCTACAGGGCCCTGGAGAGCTCAAACGTCCTCCAGCGGCTTAGAGCTGCTTAGCTTCAGTTCTGTTTAACCAGCCATTTAGACCCTCCAAGATGATCAAGATGATGCCTTTAAGAGATGCACACTGTGAAAACAACAACAGCAACAACAACAACAACAACAACAACAAAATACCCTTAGCATGTTTCCAGTAGCAGGAGGGATAGGGAAGATGAGTGGTGGTTTGTGTGGTTTTTATCACCAATTTCATCCGCAAATCTCAAAAACGCAAACCTGTATCAAATAATTTAAACAGAAGCGGCATTTCCTTCATGTGGGATGCAAAATGCACACGCTCACACACTGACATATACATAAATATATACATATATGTTTCCTTTACAAACCGCGAAGGCTGCATTACCAGCATGCAAACCTCCTCTTCCACAGAAATGCCTAATACTGACAAGGAATGTCTAAAATACTTAAAGATAGTTCTAGAAAAATGGGACTTTCTTCTCTGCTTGGCTTTTAAGGGAATTTTTTCTGCCAACCTTTTACCAATGATCATTAAAAAAAAATCTTTTTACAGCCACATTGGTAATACACATTCAAAACATACAATAAAATGGCCTGCATGGATTAAGAAAAACGAGAGAAAAAAACTACCCCACAATAAAACCTAAACCCTTAGAGAGTGGAGCCTCACTTCCGTCTCCTTTTCGGCCATGTAATGTGTTTCCCTTGACTCTGAAGCAGCACCACCTTAGATGCCTGCAAACAGCAGGTCACGTTTCCCAGCTGCTGTCTTTAAATGCAATTTGGACTAATCTGAGTTCTAGTTCAAAAGCATCCGGGCGATCCTGAGGGTTTGCGGCCAGCATTTCCTTTATCAGTTGTTTCATTCGCCCATTCATAGACTTTTTCTTCACAGGGATGAGAAGTTCCATTTTGGGGTTTTCCAGAAGTGCCTCCCCGACAGGCACGATTTCGGTCCCCTGCTTTACATAACTCCCCAAGAGCTCCTTCTTTGTCTCTGTGTCTATGAAGGTGATCCTCTCCAGCATGGCCCAGATGATAATTCCCAGAGCAAAAATGTCCGCTTTTGCCGTGTAGTGTCCTTCCCATACTTCTGGAGCCATGTAGAAATCCGTTCCACATGCCGTGGAAAGGAAACACTTGTTTACACTGACAGGTTCTTCTGGGTTCTGCCCAGATGCTGAGCAAACTTTACTTAGGCCAAAATCGGCCACTTTCAGTGTGGGTTCCAAGTCACTGGTATCCAATCTGCTCTGAGAAATCAGGATGTTATCAGGCTTCAGGTCTCGGTGGATTATCTGGTTTTTGTGCAAGAAGGCCAGAGCACTGCTGAGCTGAAGCATGAAGCTGGTGTTAGTCTTTCGATTGGGTTTCCTGGACAACAGATACTCATTCATATCTCCTCCGTCACAAAAATCCATCACAAACCACAAATAGTAGGCGCTCCTGGGGTCAAAGGCGATCTCTCCTTTTAATGATGTCTCGACAAGCTGTGAAGGTGAGGAGAAGAGTAGGTACAAAACACACAAAGGTTAAAGGGGTGGGAGATACAGCTCAGCAGTTCTGAGCTCACTGCTCTCACAGGAGACCGCAGTTCAGGTCCCCAGTAACCACGCCAGTGGCTCACAAGTGCCTGCAGCTGTAGCTCCAGTTTTCTGTCTGGGTTCCAAGGCAGTGCACTGACACACTTATACCCATCTTCCCCTCCCCAACATAATTAAAAATTAGTAAGGTAAGTCTTTATTTGTTCATGGTTTTGTCTTGTTGAGACGGAGTTTTAGACAGGTGTAGCCCTGGCTATCCTGGAACTTGCTCTATAGAAAAGGCTGGCCTTGAACTCAGAGCTCTGCCTTCCTCTGCCTTCCAAGTGCTGGGATTAAAGGTTTGCGCCACCACCACTAGCCATAAATCTTTTAAAATTATACTAAAAAGAAAGAAAGAAGTTAGGTCAACTTGCAGCTTTCTTTTGTTTCTGAAATGTTGGGAATTGAACCCAGGGTCTGGTACATGCCAGGCAAAAGTTTCTTGAACTGAATGTAGACGTCACAAAAAAATTGGCAATAGTCAAAGGTTTAATGAATGTCTAGCTACCAAAAAGTAAGTCAAAACCAAACTGTATTTTTAGTACATACACAAAGTTGTCTGTTCTTAGGAACATGATGGCTTAATTGGGGGAACCAAAGACTTCTGATATTGTCCTACTGTCATTCATCGGCAAGCAAATACCAAAGTAGTTCATCAGTGGATTGTGTTATGGTATAATGCTTAATTTGGGCATCATTTCTTTCTTCTTCTTCTTCTTCTCTTTTTTGAGATAGGGTCTCAAGAAATCCACAAAGGCCTCAAACTCATTGTATAGTTTATGGCTGGCCTTGAACTCTATCTCCAGTGATAGAATTACAGGTGTATATGTGTGTGTATGTGTCATTACACCCAGCTCAAGCGATCTCTAATTTAAGGCCAGCTAGAGTTACATAGTGAGACTGTTTCAGGGGGAGAAAGAGAGAAGGGGAGGGGAGGGAGAGAGGGAGGGAGAGACAGACAGAGACAGAGGTTAAACACTGCTGTTTAAAGGCGGACGTAGTGGCACACACCTGTAATCCCAGCACTACAGAGGCTCGAGCTCAGTGAAAGCCGTTAGGACAGAATGTGCCTTGAACATATGTACCACTCTGTACTAATACAGTCATATGAAGCACTGTTCTCACACTGACTTTTGTTAAATACAAATCATCAACTGTCGAAAGCGCTAAAGATGCTCTATGTCCTAAAGTAACAAATTCAATCCAAATGTTCTTTTCAAAAAATGAGTTTAATAGTGTGTGTGTGCACTCATGCACCATTCATTGCACATGTGTCAGAGGAGAACTCTGGGAAGCAGGTTCTCTCCTGCCGCCTTGTGAGACCTAAGGGAGGTCTGCATGAGTGCCTCTGCCCACAGCGCCATCTTGTCAGCCCAAGAGTTACCTCTATGTAGAAATAAACAGGTACACTCACTTCATTACTGTAGTTAGCTTTCTACTTTAAATGGTAAAATTATGTTTATACCGAAGGATTGCTTTAACATGAAATTATTTATGATTCATTATCAGCACATTTGATTTGTAGATATTTTACACACCCAGGGTTGTACAAATGTTTTTCTGGTGCGAGGGCCTAGGTGGAAGAGTTAGGAAGCCCTGTTCTCCTCTGCTCTGCACTGAGTCAAGACCCAGTCTCCAGCTTTAACTGAAAACCTCAAGAATATTTTATTTCATCTGTGTTTTCATACATGCATCACAATCCTTTTCGGTACATCAGAAGTCTACCTTTGTAGCTGTACTTTGGAAAGTGCCCAACTGGCCGACATTTTCTACATATGTTAATATGGCTGAATTCTCTCACCACCTAGCTCATTGCTTCATGAACAGACTAAAATCTAGAGGTATATGGTTTTTCATTTATTTTTTATATGGTGTCTAAAGAGAACAACGAAAGGGGAAGAACCAGAGCAGAGCTGTTGAATGATCAAGTGGTAAGTTTACGTTACAACCATTACTATTCCGAATCACTATTACTACTTGGTCTGGTTATTCTGGTAAACACAAAGAGCAGCCTCTATCTGCTTCCCCCAATGGCGGCGGCCTGCAGGAGTCTCCTTGCTGCATGGTATGCCGTGCAAAGAGGCTAAAACACAGGTGTGTTATCTCTGACTTCAGTTTTTCTATCTTTAAAATATAAACTTACTAAATAGCTTTGTATAATGCAGAGTATCAGTGCTCAAACAGTGGTTGAGAAGGCAGGCATGGTGGTGCACATAACACTGGCTTTCAAGAAGGGAAACAGACAGTTCACCCACTGACCTAGATAATGCTTGTTAGAATCTCTCAGTTTTAAATGGCTGACAATTCTTTTCTAAGTCCCTGGATAGGCTCTCACTCTGTACCCAAAGTCTATATGTAGCCCAGGATGGCCTTGAACTCAGCAGTTCATAATTCTTCAGCTCCAAGAGCTATCAGATCCCCTATTATATGTTCCTACAGCGTCTATGTCATTTGTCTGAAACATACAGACCCTATGCATGAGAGTGAGCCCTGTTTTACATTTTCTCTTGGATGAGGATTTTAGCTATTAGGAATTGGTTTAATGATTCCAACTGAGACCAAGGAAAAACATAAAAAAAAAAAAAAGAAAAGAAAATTTATAAAGATAGTAAGGCCATGCATAGGGACTCCCTGACTATGTTACAGATTTGTTTATTGATGTTATCGCATTATTTTGATACAATTCTATTGATAAATACATGGTCAATTAGCTGGGTGTGTGGTAGAGTATGCTTTTAAGCAGAGGCAGAGGTAGGTGGACCTCTTTAAGTGTAGGGCCAGTCTAGCCTACACAGGAAGTTACAGGTTAGCCAGGTCTACACAGTGAGAACCTGTCTCAAAAATAAATGAAGAAAGAAAGAAAAACCAGGTTTACT
Source organism: Rattus rattus (assembly GCF_011064425.1). Taxonomy (NCBI): domain Eukaryota; kingdom Metazoa; phylum Chordata; class Mammalia; order Rodentia; family Muridae; genus Rattus; species Rattus rattus. The sequence goes on along the minus strand of NC_046154.1, from coordinate 23,962,499 downwards.
TATTAAATCCACAGGAAAGACTATTTTATTTCAACCCAGGCACCTCTTTCTGAGTTCCTATAGACCAAATCTAGCTTCAGCACCTCTCTGACTTGGACAAGGCCACAGAAGGCAGAACTGAACCACAGATGAAGAGAGAGCTACCAGGAAAGCTGGATTATTTATTTCAAGTCATTCTGACAGCAGACAGTGCCATAAATCAAATACACATCAGTAAGGCTTTAAAAGGTAAAATCGATTCACTAAAAAGTCAACATAAGTACAAAAGTCACTTTAGTCTGGTACTTCACATCTTAAAGCCTAAAGGACTAAATAAAACCCAATTCTTATTATGTTGCTACTATCTCTGGACATAGCACTGTCAGATGAGTTAGTGTCTTCACTTTCCCATAGGAGGAGATGATGTGCCTTAAAACCTTAATGCAAAGTCGAGGGGTTTAGGAGGGACTGTTCTTTATGTAGTACGCCCCAAACCCCAGGCTCAATCTCTAGCACTGGCAAAAAAAAAAGGGGGGGGGGAGTTTCCAATATTTTTTATCACGACAACTTAAATACTTTTAGAGAAAAAACACTATAGTTTTGAAATTTTTAAAAATTGTTTGTTTTGTGCTAAGGGTAGTATGGAATACTCATGGAGGTATGAGAACAGGTTCTCAGGAGTCCAAGGCCTCTTTCTACCATGTGGGACCTGAGAACTGAACTTGGGTCATCAGGCCTGGCAACAACTCCTTTACCCTCTGAGCCTGTTCACCAACCTAAGCATACTTTTTGTTGTTACTATATCTTGCTTTAACTGTTAAATTACATTTACTTATCTTATATATACATACATACATATATACATGCTTACATGCGTGCATGTCACAGTGCAAGTGTGGGGGTCAGAGGACAACTGTCCTGGAGCTCAGGACTGAGTCTAGGAATGTCTTAAAGTCAATATACAGGTGAGTTTGGACTTGGACTCCCGAGCCCCTGCCTCCCCCTTCCAAGCACTAGGATCTCAGCACATAGCCATTTACTCACCTAAGGCTTATTATATTTAGACCTGTGACTTAGGAAAGAAAGTCCAGCTACCAAGGGTGTGGCTATTACTGATTGTGGTAATTTTTCCTTGTCTTCTGGGTTTATTTTCAAAATAATTGGTTTCCAGGAACTGACCTTAGATGCTAGTCTCAAACCTCCCCTAGTTCCCATCTTGTTCTGTATGCAGACTGGCTAAGTACCAGGCATAACAGCGGCTTGCGTTACTTGGAGGTGTGCACAGCACAAGTCTAAAGCAGACCCCTCTCCTCCACAAACCTCCATCTACACCACAGAACACCTGCATCTTAGGGAGAAGCTCATCTGACACTCTGGTTTCCTCTCGCTGACCAATATTACGTCCACTTCCTATGCATTGACACATACCTGTAAATAAAGGGAAGAATTAGAGCCGTGGGACATCTTTTGCACCATCCCATCTTTCTGTAGGATGCACTCTTCCAAGTGAATCACATTTGGGTGTTGGCTCTTGATACTGCTTAGTGCCCAGAACTCTCGAAGGGCTAGTTCAACATTTTCGGGTGCGTGGCATCGAATTTTCTTCACGGCTACTCTCGCAGAGGTCTTTCTGATGACTGCTTCATACACAACACCGTAACTACCTCGGCCTACCTCCCGTATTAGATCGTACTTTGGCTGGCTACTCACCATCTTCAAGGTCGAGGATTCTGGAAAAATCAACAAAGTGCTCTGTTGAAATTAGGTGGACCTATTGGCTTGTATTCCTATGTATGATTTACCCATCTGTTTCGCTGTCTGTGGTACTTGAAGGGTATCCAGCCATGCTTTGGACCAATCTATCAATCATAATAAAAGTAATAGCATTTACCATGTATCATGAACTATTTCAAGTACTTTATAACAATTTTTAAAGTTTGCTAAGTTTCCCTGGCCTGGAGCTTGCTGTAGAGATTATGCTGGCTTTAGAAGGCATGGTTACAGTACCATCATCCCTGACTTGTGTGTGAGTGCCGGCATGACCATGCCATGGCACACCTATTAGGAGATAACCTTGGCTCTCCTGTCACTGCTACAGCACGTGCCAGAGTAGTTGCCTGTGAACTTTGGAGTTTCCTCACCATGGCCCATCTGGCTTCACATGGGTTGTAGGGATCCAAACTCAGTTCTCCAGATTTAACTCAGCAAATGTTTTACCCACTGAACTAAAATATTCTCATTCTCTCTCTCTCTCTCTCTCTCTCTCTCTCTCTCCCCTCTCCTTCCCTCCCTCCCCCTGTCCAGGCTCCACCCACTCACTCCTTTTTTGAACAAGATCTCACTATGAAACCCTGACTGGCCTCCATCTCAGAAAAAAGCCTGCCTCTGCTTTCCCAGTGCTGGGATTAAAGGTGTGTCACCATGCCTTGTTGTTTTTTTTTTTTTAAAAAAAAGACAGGCTTTTGTGATTATATAGCTCAAGACGGCTTTCACTTCTTTTAAGGCTTTATTATACATGTTGTAGGTGTGTAGCTTTGTGTAAGTCAGAGGACAACATGTGGGAGTCAGATCTCTCCTTCTGCCATGTTCTCCAAAAACTGAACTCATGTTGCAAGGCTTGGCAGAAAATAACTTTACCCACTGAGCCATCTCCACAGCCCTGGCTACCTTGGTCTCTGGAATGGTGGCATTACAAATGTGTGAAGTAGCCAACCTGGCACTTTATATTAAGTTCATTTAATCCTTAACTGCTTGAAGAAGTCATTGTTAAAAGTAAACCTGAAATTTGAAGTTTTGACAAGTGGCGGTGGCTCACTTAATCTCAGCATGTGGGAAGCAAAGGCAGGTGGATCTCTGGATTCAAGGCCAGCCTGGTCTACAGAGGGAGTTCCAGAACAGCCAGGGCTACAGAGAGACCCTGTCTTAAAAAGTATACAAACAAAAACAGTGAAACACAAAAATCCCTCACACTTAGAAATATAAAACACCTGACTTCTGTTTATGAACTAAAAGTGGACCAGGTCACTTACTTATCCTTTGCTTGCAAAGTGTCTCAGGTAGCCCAGGCTAGCTTTGAACTTACTATATATAGTGGAGGATGACCCTGAACTCCTACCTCCACCTTCCAAGAACTGGGGTTATGGACCTGCACCAGTATGTTGGTTATTTATTGCTTACAAAATGAGCACAGATAAAGTTTTTTTTTTTTTTTTTTTTTTTTTTTTGCACAACTGTTTCCTCAAAATGAAGCAAGTCGATGAGAATAGAACTACCTTTTTATTGTTGTCTAACAAAGCTATTTAATGCTAGGTCTTTTCTTGCCAAAGGGGGAGCATCGTATACATCAAAGGGAACTCTCTGACAAAGTTCTCTGGAGCTCTAACTTGACAAATCATTTTTTTTTTTTTTTGGTTCTTTTTTTTCAGAGCTGGGGACGACAAATCATTTAAAGGCAAGCTGGAGCACAGTCGGCAGCGTGCTCGCCCGCCCACTGTCATCGCCGGCAGGAAGAGTAAGATTTGTATTTACACTGCACAACCAGGAAGCAGAGTGACTGACCCAGGAACCTGAGACTCCCGGAACAACTACTTTACGTTCCTAGGCCAGCTTTCAAAGAAAATGACTGTTTCTGATGTTTGCCTTGGGCGTTACTTCCTTTAATTGGACGCCTACCCTTTCAAGTTCTTACTGGATTCTCTTAATGTCAGGTTTCCTGTCACAGGCGGACCTTCGGTCCTGCTCTGTGGGGATTCCCAGTTACTCTGAGCTTCCAAGCGACTCTTTCCTCTGCAGCAGTCCCCTCTCCTCTCCCACTTGCCGTGGTCCCCCTGAGAGAAGGACACCTTCCCGAATAAGAAAGGACGGTGTCTAGCACATCCTCGGGGTCCTGGCTGGAAAGACGCCCTGCTGAAGAATCCTTCGAGAGCCCAGGTGCCTTACGATGGCGTGTCCTGGACCCTCCTGCCTGCCATTCTCCCTCCGGTGCTGGGCACCGCAGGCTCGGACATGCACCTGCTGGTGCCGGGGAAGGGACAGGTCAGGCCAGAGGTGCTGCGGACCCGAGGCTCAGGCCGCGCTCACTGCCCAAGCAGCAAGATCACTCCAGGGGGCCGTCCCTGGAAACCCCGAGGGACCCTCCCGTGGCCCTTCAGCAGGCCCCGCGGTCGCTTCAACTCCTCGCGGCTGCGGACTAGGGGCCGGTACCCGGGAGTGGCCCGGGCGGGAACGGAGGCCGCAGTCCCCGCCGGTGGCCGGGGCAGCACCGGGCCTTCCCGGGGATGACTCCGCTGAGAGGTCTGTGACAGGCCTGCTGGGGACAGAGACACATGCAGGGAGGTCGGTTCTGACTGCAGGGCATCCGTGCCGCGACGAAGGGCCAGGTTTACCTCAGGGCAGCCGCCGCCGCTTCTCCCTCTCATGAGCTCTGCAGGCCGCCATTATCGGGCAGCTCGCGCCTCAGCTGCCGCGGCCTCCAGTCAGAAGCCGGCGCGCGCCCCCGTGGTGCGCGGACACACCCCCTCACGCCGGGCCCCGCCCCCTCCGGCTTTCCGTAGTGCGCGTGCGCAGCCGAGCGCCGCCTGCTGGGCGAGCGCCTCTCCCTGCGTGCTCCGGCCTTTGCACTTCGCCGCGGCTCTGGCGCTGCACACAGTCGAGCGTCGCCAGCGGTGTGCGCGCTGCAGGGCAGACCACTGCTGCCCTGGCCCGCAGGGGTGACGGCAGGGGACGGTCGCCCTCAGCCGCAGCGGGGACGCGTCCCGGGAGCACAGGGAAGCTGCGGCCACTGGCTCGAGCGGACAGTGCACGTGCCCATTGCGGGCTACCCTGCCCGCTCTCTTCAGACCTACCGAGCGGCGGGCACGCGGTTCACTGGGGCCGGATGCCCGGCGCATCTTTCTCGCCGGTGGTGGGGCTGGGCGGCGGGCCCGTGGGGAGGCGCGGCCGGTGCTGGAAGGCTGGCTACACCTTCGATCCGAGTCACCGAGCCGTGTTTGCGGGCGGCGGAGTGGCCCAGGCAGCGACGAGGGGCTGGGTGCGATCATCTGGGTGGATGCTGTCCCCTGCCCCACCGGCGCGGTGGTATCTCCCTTAAAGAAACCGGAACCTCATTGTTCCCGGCGGTGAGGATGGTGGTGTCCTGTCTGGTGAGAAAGAGAGGGTGCAGCCTACCTGGCTGCGGCGCCCCGCCTAGCGGGCCTGAACCCGAGTTGGGAACCACTTAGGCGGGTGCATAAATACAAAACAGGTTGCCAAAGACTAGGATTTATGGCTAGAACTGCAGTTCCCCGGAGTATTTCAAACCCCCCCCCCAACAGCTGTCAATTATATCCCCGAGTTGCCCTGGGATCTACCATTAGGGTGACAATCACGGACCAATTGGCCGGCCCGTTAGTTACATGGATTCAGTAAGCATCTGCCAGAAACGCCCATTCTTTTTTTTTATATATTCTTCACCTACTGCTTGTTAATAAGGTTGATCCAGCTCTCATTGCCCCGAAAGGCACATAGCCTTCTTAACGCCTCTGGGATCATCTTCTTTAGATTTCTGTTTATGGAACTAATCATTGGGGTCTGAGCAACTTTTTATATAACGTAAATCATATTTCTGAAAGTAAAGACTTTACTACTGACCCTGCTTCCATAGGAGAGAAAACCAACGCCTGTCACATTTGACCAAAAGGTGTTTTCCTAGAATACCCACTCCTTCCCTGGAACAACCTCCAGCCCCTCTCCTAATAAAAGCCCAGTAGTCTGTTCGAGTTTGACCTGAGGGCCATCCTGGTATTGGTCTTCACCAGTTTGCTGGGAATACTGACGTCAGCCAAGACTTGTTTCCTGCCCTGGAAAGTAGGGGGAAATAGGAAAAGTCTACAGACAGCCGCCTACCCGTGTTACAGAAGGATGGAGTGGGAAAAGATCTCTCAATGAGACTAGCCTTTTGGTCCATTGTGGTCGTCAAATGTCACAGGAACTTCAAGGGACATACCTGGTCTAGCTGCTTTCCTGTTGCTGTGATTGAAAAGAAAAATCAGTGACCAAAAATACCTTAGGGGAGGAAAAGGTTTGTTTGACTTAAACCTCCAGGGTTAGGGTCACTGGGAATTCATCCATCACTGAAGGAAGTCAGGGAGGGAACTGGGGAAGGAACTGTGGGGGAAGACTCCTCCCTGACACGCTCTAGGGTCATGGCTCAGCTACTTTTCTACACAGCCTGGGCTGGCTTGCCTAGAAAGAGCACTGCCCACAATGGGCAATCAATAAACCCCCTCACAGATATGCTTACAGGCCACCCTATTAGAGGGTGCTGGAGCTTCCTCAGTAGCTGAGCCTTCAAGCCGACAGCTGAGGCTAACGATGAGACTAGTGTTTTATATAGTGTGCCATCTTTCATGTGACTCACAAAATTGTTTGTTTATATTTCAAACTTTTTAAAAGCCTATCGATCCAACACAGGAGGAATTACTGTACACTCTACAGCTCTTTTGCCTTTGAGGCAGGATCTCACTTCATAGCCCTGTAGACCAAGCTGGCCTTGAACTCACAGACATCCACCTGCCTCACCCTCCTGAGTGCTGCTGGGATTAAATGTATATACTACCACACCTGAACAACCAAGCATGGATCGGTGTTTGTTTGATGTATATATGGAAATCTGAGGGCAACTTTGTGGAATTCGTTCTCCTTTCACCTTTGGGGGATGGGTTGTGGTGGTTTGAATATCCTTGACCCATGGGGAGTGGTACTGTTAGGAGGTGTGGCCTTGTTGGAGGAAGTGCATCACTGTGGGGGTGGGCTTTGGAGGCCTCTTATGCTCAGCCTCTACTCAATGTGGAGAGATCTTCCTCCCAGCTGCCTGAGGATTCCAGTCTCTCCTGGTTGCCTTCAGATCAAAATGCAGGCCTCTCAGCTTCTCCAGCTCCATGTCTGTCTACACACTGTCATGCTTCCAGTTATGACAGTGGGCTAAACCTCTTAATCTGTAAAGCATCCCCAGTTCAATGTTTGCCAACAGTTGCCTTGGTCAGGGTGTCTCTTCACAGCAATGGAAACCCTAACTAAGACGGATTCCAGGGACTGAACTCTGGTTCCCAGGCCTCTACTTTGCTGAGCCATCACACCAGCCTGACCTAGAACTGTTCAGATCCTCTCGCTTCTGAGTCCCCACACTCGGGAGATGGGAGTGGTTTACAGGACCATGGCATCATGCCTGACCCAATTGTGTATATTTAAAAGAAAAACAGTGGGGCTGGCATGGTGGCGTACACCCTTAACCCAAGCACTTGGGAATCAGCAGGTTAGAGCTCTGCGAGTTCAAGGCCAACCAGAGCTACAGAGTGAGCACAAAATAAAAGATAGACACTGGAAGAATGAAAGTGTTGTCTGTGCTCATAGGAGAGGGAAAGACACGGATGAAATGGTGCATGGCTGAGTTGGTGGAGTTCCATTTCAGTGAGGCAGTCTGTCTAGAGGCCTGAGGCCTATCATGGGAGTGTACATACACACACACAAACACACATGAACACATTGTAGGATTATTTTTTTTTCTTTTTCTTTTTTTCGGAGCTGGGGACCGAACCCAGGGCCTTGCACTTGCTAGGCAAGCGCTCTACCACTGAGCCAAATCCCCAACCCCGGATTATTTTAACAGTATATAAAATTCTATTAATTTATAACATATTATATCTAAGGAAAACATACCTGTTACCTCTAGCATAAAGAAATTAACCTTGCTAAAGATGGTGGTATATGTTTAATCCCAGCATTCAGGAGGCAGAGATAGGTGAATCTCTTGAGTTTGAGGCCAGCCTAGTCTACATAGTGAATTCCGGGATAGCCAGGGCTACATAGCGAGACTTTGATTCAAAAAGAAGAAAAAAGGGAGAAGGACAAAGAGGAGAAGAAAAACATTTGGGGTCATCTCTGTGAAGAACACCATGACCGAGGCAACTCTTATAAAGGGAGACATGTAGTTGGGGCTGGTTTACAGTTTCGGAGGCCTATTATCGTTATGGCAGGAAGCACGGCAGTGTACAGGCAGACATGGTGCTGCTCCACAAGCAGCCAAGAGGAGACGCTTCTGCACTGGGCAGAGCTTGAGGACCAGGAGACCTAAAGCCCACCTATGCGGTGACACAATTCTTCCAACAAGGCCACATCTCCTAATAGTGCCACTTCTCAAAGGCTAATCCTATTTGAACCATCATAACAGTTTTCTGGTCTTTTATATTTCAATCTCAGATAACAAAATAGTAGACTTTATAAGGTTACTTTCTATAGAATTCCAACCAGTAGATGGACAAGAAATATTAAGATTAGAAAAGTAGAGTTTTTCAAGGCCTAGGGAAGGGGAACACCCAGAGAACGGTAATAAAACTGATTAAGAACCAGCAGTGTGGGGTTGGGGATTTAGCTCAGTGGTAGAGCGCTTGCCTAGCAAGTGCAAGGCCCTGGGTTTGGTCCCCAGCTCCAAAAAAAAGAAAAAAGAAAAAAAAAAAACAAAAACAAAAAAAACAACCCAGCAGTGTGGACGGTTGCCGTGAAGATGAAGTTTAAGCAAACGACCTGTGCCAATTGACTGAACTTACACCAAGAGGGTGACACAGCATCTCCAGGAAACATTTCTGTCAAGAAAAGGAGTCTGGGCCTATTCAGATGGCGCCTGTCAGTTCAGCACAACTACAGCAGGTAAACAAAGACCACTGTCGTCACTCAAAATATGGACCGTCCTACTGGACAAGCTCCCTGGTCTTCCAGGGCTTTCCTATATGGAAGCAAAAGGAAGAGGATCCTGGACTAAGGAGGGTGAGGCAGGAGGCGGAACATAATCCAAGGTCAGCTTGAGATGACAGTGGGATGAGATCTCAACAGCAAAAAAGGGGGCCATAGAAAGTTAATGTGTACCAGCCTGGGCTCCAGGAAGCCCTGTCTCAGAAGACCACTCCCTCCCCCATTGATGTCTGTGGTAAGATATGGGTAGTTAATTTTTGAAGATAGCATTTGATTTAGTCCAGGCTGAGTTTGAGTTTGTTTCAAACTCTGTGCTGGCGTTGAATTCAGATTCTCATTCCTCCATAATAGTGGGTTTATAGGCACAGATACCACACGGGGGTTCATGGTGTCATGGATTTAACCTCAAGCCTCATCAATGCTGCCCAAGCCCTCTACCAGCTGAGCTGTATCCCCAGCCCTGCACTGTTCTTTTTAATCACACTCAAACCAAATGCATGGTTGGAGAAGTGGGAATTTGGACGGGACAAACCTGCCCCCTGGTGGTAGGTTCTGTGAGTGCAGCTGTCAGTTGTAGCGAGTCCTGTCTCTGCTGCACCCCACATCCTACCCTACCGCTACAGCAGGTCCGAATTCTGAATTCAGACTTGCCAGTCATCACATCTCTGGGCTGGAGTGACGTCCTTTAGCCCACAGGAGCCTCATGAAGCAGACATCTTAGCAGACCATTTTACACCTAAAACAAAACAAACCTCCCCCCTACCCTCCCCGACATTCAGTGACTTAGGTACTTTTCTCCCAGTTGAAATAGGTAAAGAGTCAAGGGTTGACAAACTCCTTTTGCAAATCTGTCTTATTTTTCAAGACTTTGTCTATGAGGCCAAGCACCTGACCCTGATCGATGATAATGGTTGTGTGTGCAACTTCCCTGGGAATAGCCAGTGCTGAACAGAGCCTGTTCTGAGCCAGACTTTACATACACACACATACATGCTCACATCACATTGATAATTTTCATAGTTTCATAGACCCATTTTGCAGATTGAGAAACTGAGGCATATAGAGACGAAATACCTGCCCCGGGTCACACACAACGGATTGACAAATCTCAGCTGTGGGTGGTGATACACACCCGTGATCCCAACAGTTGTGAGGTGGAGGCAGGAGGATCAGAAACTCAAGACCATTCTCTGCTGCTTGAGGAGTTTCAAGTCAGCTCAGGCTCTAGGGTATAAGAGAGTCTGTCCCCACGTAAAAGAAAACAAGCAAATTGGCAGAGCTGGAGGGTCTCAAAGGCTAGCTGTGCCAACCATGCCCCTGGAAAGGGAATGTTAGAAGAGTAAACTCAGGCCCTTATGACTGTGAGACTGGGGGCATATGAGCTGTTTTTCTTCTCTTCCTGCTACCCCGGTGGCTCCAGACAGGGAAGCACCTCAAAGTAGGACAGCAAGGAACAGAGACAGGGGCCCACAAGGGAAGAGGGCCGAAGCCTGAATGAAACCTGGCCTGCTCCAGGCAGAGCTGTGCTGCTGTCCCTGGGTGGGGACAGCTGCCCCTGTCATCTGATTCTCCAACCTAGAAGCCTGGGCAGGGGCTGGCTCTATCCTTACCCCCTGGGGCTGGCTGTCAGGAGGCCCAGGCCAACAGGTCAACCCTACAGTGTTTGTATCCACTGAAAGGATGCTTCTTGGAAGTTCCTGTCCACTGGCCCCGCCCCATCCCGGTCTCTGGGTTTCCTAAAGTTCAAGGAACTGGACCAGCAAGTCCACTGCTCAGCTAGGCTCCTTCTGGGGCAGGGCTCAATTCCTTTGACTTAAATCAACCAAGGGGCCTGTCCCAAACCGTGGGTGAGGTGACGCGGAGCACATCGCATCGATGGATCGGGAAATGCTGACAGTTAAAATCAGCTCTACCGCTTGTTGCGTGACCTAGGCAAGTGAACGCACCTCTCAGGAGTCTCAGTTTCCCCGTTTTCCTCTTTTAACAATGAAGATACCAGAAGTATCTGAAAAGGCAACCACGGGAATGCACGTAGCAAGGCAGGTAATGCATTCTTCTGTTCAGCAGGCCCTCAAACCCGGGTCGCCATGGTGACTTACTATTTCTCCGCAGAGTAGAGAGGGAGGAGAGCCTGTTTGGAGACATTGCCTGACCCGGCGGCCAGGGGATGCCTTTCTTATCAGTACAACCTCAGAGCTAGGCTATTAATACTCATGGTGCCCCACAGCCTGGTAGCAAGCATTCTAGCCGCGAGGTGCAGAGGTGGGAGGGTGGGGATGCGGAACAGGTGGCCTGGGTGGGAGCGATCCTGCCCGATCTCAGCGGGCGACACTTGGGCCCTTCTGCCAGACACCCTCCACCTGCACACTAGGGTCTAGGCAAGTGTGAAATTCCTGAATGAAGTCAAGCCTGGGGCAGGCATCTCCCTAGTCCCTTAGGAGTATTGGGCTGTCCTTCCAGGGATTCAGCTGCCCAGAAAAGTACGGCCCTGATGGGTGCCAGGAGTAAGCCCACGCCTGGAACTGTGGGCTGTCAAAGCGAGAAGGCATGCAGACTTCGCCGGATCACAGGGCTCCCTCCAGGTTTTGCCCAATGACAGGGAAAGGTTCCTTCAGCTTCAGTCCCATCAGGCCTGAGAACACGAGGGATTTGAACCCTTCTGTTTCCTGTAAATCTTTGTTAGTCTGCCGTGCTGCCACTCACCCGTAATCGCAGCACTCAGAGGCCGAGGCAGAGTCCCAGGCTAGACTGCAGTCCATATCGAGAGTTTGTTTGCCTTCAGAAAAACCTATATACGGGGCAAGGATGTAGTTCCTTTGGTGCAGGGCTTACCTTCAATGCAGAAAACATGGGTTCCACCCCCAGAACTGCATGTGGTGTTTATCCCACACCCATTCATATTTTAGGCTAGCCTGGGCTACACGAAACTTGAATTTGGCTTTTGAAAACCTGAATGAGACAATCAACCCAAAGCATGGGAATTAGTATGTCCCCTGAGCCAAGGCCATCCCCACATACTTGGTGGTAAATCCCAAGGAACAAAGAGCTTACCGGAATTCCCTGATGTTAGTTATGCCGGACAATGCTTCTTTGTCTCCTTATATACAAATCAACAGCAGGTGGTGAGCTGGCTCAGTGGGTAAAGGCGCCTGCCCGCCTGACAATCTGGGTTTGATCCTTGGGACCCAGCTGGTGGAAAGAGATCCAACTCCCTCAAATACTCCACCCACCTTCAAACCCCTGCCACGGTAAGCATGGACTGATAGCATGCACACAAAAGAAATAGAATAAAGTAAAAAATATAAATACAATAACAAAGAAACATAAAGAAATGAAAAATAAGTGCGTTATAATAAAAAATTTTGATTAATAACATTTATTTATGTATTTGTATTATGATGTAAAACTTACTGAGACCTTGTATTAAAACAAAACAGAAAACCATAGTTTACACTTTTCCATTTCACAGAGGAGGAAACCAAACCCAGGAGAGCTAAATCAGCCGTTGCCCCAACGCTCCTCCCAGAGCAGTTCATCTCTGCCCCTCTTGCTCCTCTTGGCATCCGCTGACAGAGGAGGGTGCCATGTTGTCACATGACTGGCGGTCCAAGCAGGCTGGAGCCTGGACACTGCTGGTGCTGGCAGCTGGAGCACCTGCATGGGGCCCTCCACCTGCTCCCCACGAAGTCCTCAAGTTCAAGAGTCTGAGATGCTTTCTGTCTTTTCCCTTGGTCTTAGGTATAAATGTTCTGTTCTGTTTTTGAGACAGGGCTCACTTAGCCCAGGCTGGCCCGTAACTTGCTAGGTAGTCAAGGATGACCCTTAACTCCTGATCGTCCCACTGTCACTTCCGAGTGCTGGAATTACAGACATGCTCCTCCATGTCTGTGGTTTTACAAGTAAAACTTTATGGACAATATCCAGGGTGTCTTACTGTACCTGTTCCACCTCACACACTAGGTAACTAGGAGACCGTACCGAGATAATTATTCTTCCCATTAGGTGGTGAGCTTCTTAGTGACAAGGGGCTATGCCAAGGACAGTTCTAGAGGCTGGGAAGTCCAATGTCTCGTACCTGGTGAGGGGCCCCCCACTGCTGCGTTGTCCTGTGGTGGAGTCTACAGAAGGGGGAGGGGTTGTGGCAGTTTACTGGTTTGTTGTTTCGTTTGTTTTGTTTGTAAGCTATTTGCAGTGGGGACCAAAGCAGAGCTTTATACGTGCCTAGGCATATACTCACTAATGAGTTTATCTTGAGACAAGCCCATACATTTTATCGTAAAAAACAGTTATGTGTATGTGCATGTGCATGCAGAAGCCCATAGAGGCCAGTAGAGGGCGCCAGTTCCTGCAGAGCTGTAGTTACACTTGTTTTGTTTGTAAGTCACCCAGTGTGAGGGCTGGGAACTGGACTCCGGTCCTCTGGAGGATTAAAATGGATTAAAAATTTATCTTAGCCTCTAGCCCATCTCTCTAGCCTCCTGTCTTTTCATTCGTTTGTTTGTTTTTTTCAAGACAGGGTCTCTCTATTATGTAGCTCTGGCCGCCTTGGGACTAGACTGGACTTGAACTCACAGAGACCCACCTGCCTCTGCCTCCTGAGTTCTGGTATTAAAGGCGTGTGCCTCTACACCCGACTTACTTTTTTTCCCCATCATTTTTAGACTTCTTTTATCTTTTTTTTTTTTTTCTTCCGGAGCTGGGGACCGAACCCAGGGCCTTGCGCTTCCTAGGCAAGCGCTCTACCACTGAGCTAAATCCCCAACCCCGACTTCTTTTATCTTTATTTAGGTGCATTGTGTATGTCCGTGCACACATACCATAAGAATGTAGTGCCCACGGAGGCCAACAGAGGTCATAGGGTCCAGCATCAGAAGTGGTGAGTGAATGCTCTTTCAGAGACTCCGGGTTCCATTCCCAGCTCCCCACAATGGTGCACAACCGTCTGTAACTCCAGCTCTCATAATGACCAGCAAATGTTCACAGCCATCTGTAAGGAAACAATTTTCTTTAAGTCCCCACCACCTCTGTCTCTTACATAGAGATCCTGGGAGAAATGTGATATAGGCCCCCCATTTAGGGCTGAGAACACCAATGTCTCAAATATTACACTGTATATATGTTATATATATACACTGTAGCTGTCTTCATGCCAGAAGAGGGCCATGTGGCTGCTGGGAATTGAACTCAGGACCTCTGGAAGAGCAGTCAGTGCTCTTAACCACTGAGACAGAGGTCCGGCCCCTCTCTAGCTCCTCTTATACTTTGTGTAATGACAAGTTTGTGGGTTTCTGTGTTTATCTGATGAGGGCCAAGCAATGTACCGCTCTGTGGGTATAGTTCTCAGTCACTAAGAGTCACTTTTATCTGTGTCATTTAAGCTGAATAACGGTCACAGGTTTTCTCCCAGGGCCCATGACCCATTGTGTTTCAAGTTCCAGGACTAAGGTTGTTATGGAATCTCAGTGAGATCCAGCTTTAGGGCATCTTCTCAATTAGTGATCAAGAGGGGAGGGCCCAGCCCATTAGGAGTAGGGTCATGGGCTGGTGGTCCTGGATTCTATAAGGACTACCTTGGCTGGGCAAGCCAAGGGAATCGAGCCAGGAAGCAGCACCCTTCCATGGCTCCTGCCTCCAGGTCCCTGGCCGGCTTGAGTTCCTGCCCTTCCTCCTTAACTTGCAGTTTCTATCTGTTTCATCCGCAGCAGTAGAAACCCTAACTAAGAAACCTTCCCAATGGGAAATCAGTCCGCACACTTAGAGACAAGAAAAAGTCTTTCTGTTGCAGCTCATTCAACTAAGAATTGGCCCTGAGCAGACGTCTTCACTATCTTAGCTACACCTTAGGCTGATGCAGTTCACTGTGTTGTCCTCCTTAAATCTCTCTCAGGTCCTGGTTCCAGGTTACACTTTGAACACTTTAAACAGAGACAGGAGACTGCAAGTCTGGCCGCTGGGGCAGATGGGAGATTTACACAGCGAAGATTGCCAGAACCATTTCTTAAGTCCTCCAGCGTTGTTCTTTTTGGATACTTGTTCCCCGGGTCACCTTGCCCACCTGGCAGAAGTATGTTTTTTTCTTGAGAAGAGAACTGGGGTTTTTATGACAGGCCAGGACTGAGCATTGGTTGTGACCTTGTAGTGTCCTCATGAGCTGCCTGTTAGAGTCTTGCTTTTTGGAGGAGGGACCTGGGAGCTGGTCCAGCCTGGTGAACAAACATTTGCATCTTACATCATAAATTTTATGTCTAACAGGCCTGATTAACAGACTACCTATCTTTGGGGTGATTTGGGGCAGGGCTCCCTTAGCTAAATTCTACTTTGTATGATTTTATTTGTTTTGTGACCAGGTCTTACTCTATAGCCCAGGCTGACCCCAGCTAGCCATGATCCTCCTGCCTCAGCCCCTGAAACACTGAGATTACAGCAAGAGCCACCACATTCAGCTAGAGGTGGACTTTTTATGTTTGGAGACAGGGTCTCTCTCTATAGCTCTTGCTGTCCTGGGACTCACTAAGCAGACCTTGAAGAGATCCACCTACCTCTGCCTTCTAAGTTCTAGGATTAAAGGCACAGCGCTTAGTCACGGGGAGAAGACAGATGGCCCTGAGGGGTTGGAAGGTCAGAATCACACTGCAGTCTTGAGCAAAGGGCTTCTCTCCATCCTAGCCTCATCCTTCTTCTGAGTTTAGCTGTACTTTTTCCACTGCCTGTTGGTGGATTACAGAGAGAAGTCACTTGAAAGGCACATGTAGGGCTGGAGAGGTAGCTCAATGGTTAGGAGCACTGACTGCTCTTCCAGAGGTCCTGAGTTCAATTCCCAGCAACCACATGGTGGCTCAGAACCATCTGTAATGAGATCTGATGCCCTCTTCTGGTCTGTCTGAAGACAGTTACAATGTACTTATATAGAATAGATAAATAAATCTTAAGAAAGAAAGAAAGAGGGGTTGGGGATTTAGCTTAGCGGTAGAGCGCTTGCCTAGCATGCACAAGGCCCTGGGTTCGATCCCCAGCTCCGAAAAAAAAAAAAAAGAAAGAAAGAAAGAATGAATGAATGAAAGGAAGAAAGGAAGAAAGAAAGAAAGAAAGAAAGAAAGAAAGAGAGAAAGAGAGAAAGAGAGAAAGAAAGAAAGAGGGCTGGGGATTTAGCTCAGCGGTAGAGCGCTTGCCTAGCAAGCGCAAGGCCCTGGGTTCGGTCCCCAGCTCCGAAAAAAAGAAAAAAGAAAAGAAAAGAAAGAACGAACGAAAGAAAGGAAGAAAGAAAGAAAGAACAAAAGAAAGAGAGAAAGAAAGAAAGGAAGGCCTGTGTCTCTTCCAAGCAGCACCCACCTCTCAACCACTTACTTCTTGGCTGTAATGGAGCCTCCCTGCCCCACCTCCACTCTTCTTCCCTGTCCCTTTCCCTCCCCCCTTTCGTAGGCTGAGCTGCTGGGTGCTGTGTTACCTGTAATAGGACTTCGGAGGCTCTGGGACTCGGGTCCATATTCTAATTCTGACATTCAGCGCCTGTCACTGGGGAGAACTTCACTGGTGGCTGGAGCCTCAAATGGGATGGTGACGTCTGTGACAGCAACTGGCACCCAGTGGATATTTGATAAATGGCAGTGCCGTGCCCTTTCCTGCCAGTCTTATTTTCTTCACAGCTTGCTTCTTTCTATCTGGGAGGCAGAGGGGCGTTTTAGATTTGGGGTGCCCACTGGCCCCCTAAATATCTCTCCGAAGGAGCTAGCTGCTCCTGGGAGGAACCTGGAGCAGTAGCTCAAGATTATATCAGGGACTCAGGCTTGAGGCACACCTGTCACGTGCTGAGCCGTGCTGAAACTAGCTGGTCTGCTATTCCAAAGGGGGTCCATCCTTAGCTAAGTGGAAGTCTGTCCTTAGCCCCATTGCGCAGTTCAGAAACCAAGGTTCAGAGAAGTAGAATCATTAAATCACACCATCCAGAAGTGAAATGGAGACCGGGATCATGTTTTTCTGCCACCATAAACCCAGGCACCTTGTCACCAGGCCACTTGGCTTTACACAGCCTCCCTAGCACACAGGTCAGGGGTCAACAAGCTCCATTTCCTGCAGAAGCAGAGAAGAGAGGGGATTGGGCTTCTTAGGGTGCCAAGGTCACAAAGTTAGAAGGGTGTAACCCCTGATCTCCAGCCCCACCCGAGAAAACGGGCAGTCTAAGACTTGAGGGTGGCCTGCATCTAAAAGTTCAGGCCAGAGTCTGCTCCCCTCCCTGCCCCCAGCAATGAGGTTTTAAACATGAACAGCAAGCTCTCTCCCAAGGAGGATGAGCTGAGTCACGGTGTATTTATAGACGGGCCTCCTGCCTCCCCTCCTTCGCCAGGGTGTACCAGGTTCATTTGGGGCGCAAGCGGAGGGTGACAACCTGTTTATCATCCAAGGTGCCCAAGCAAGCTATTGAGACACCCTCTGAGAACGAGGTCTGGATGCCGGCCCAGGCTTAGACCTGACCTGACCTGACCCTCACGACGCCCAGACACAGGCAACTCTTACTTACTCCTATTGCCCTGCTCTTGTCCCAGCATCCCCCAGGGTACCTGAGGCAATCGCACACCGGGGAACTCAGACTTGTATTAAAATAGGACAGAAATGTCGCTTCTTCCAGGAAGTCAGCCTGGGTCCATCTGAGGATCTTGAGTCTTTGCTGGCCCCGCTGCCACGAGTCAGGTGGTTAAGTCAACCATAATATGTACCAGGACCATCTACATACCCAACACAAAGGCTTTTCACATCGTCTTTTTGTATTTTATGCACTGTTCTTTTTATAATAAAAGACAGAGTCTCTATGGCTCTGGCTAGCCTGGAACTCACTATGTAGACCAGGATGGCCTCTGTGATCACAGAGATCTCTGCACACCCCCAACCCGTGCATTGGGAGTGAAGGTATGTGCCATCATAGCCGGCTGTGAACTGTTTTTCTGAGACAGAATAAGATTCTATAACCTCAAATTCATAATCCTCCTGCCTCAGCCTCTCCAGGGCTGGGGTTATAGGCTTGCTCCTCGATTCCCCACTGAGATTACTTTTTCCAGTAGTACTAGAGATCAAACCTTGAGCATGTCAAGTTAATCAACTGCTCTCTAGAAAGCATTTCACGGTTTTTCCTTGTTTGTTTGTTTGTTTGTTTGTTTGTTTTTGCTCTTGTTAACCTTGCATGTGTGAAGGTTTGCTCAAACTCCTGGGAAGATCACAGGACAGCTTGCAGGAGTCAGTTCTATCCTCTTAAGATTCTGGGTTCTGCGTTTGTTGTAAGACGTAATGTAACCTACTGTTACTGTTAACTATGTGGTCTGAAGTGTTTAGCTGTTGAGCTGGATTCCTTAGTAGACCAAATTAAGATGACTTAAGTTTCATCTTAAATTTTTTTCATTCCCTGTAGTTAATTCTGCATGTACTAGTCTTAGAAGTAAACACAAGCTAAAACAACTTGACAGAGGAATTCCCCAAGTGGCTTGTTTTCCAAAGTACCGAGAACAAAACCCTAAGTTCCCCTAGGTCTTGTAACTCAGCAAGGCTTGTGAATGTGAAAATAACAGTGCCCAATCACATTCTGCTTTAAAAAGGTAAATACAGATGAGATAAAAAAAAAAAAAAAAGATTCTGGGTTCTGGGGTGGAATTTGTGTCTTCTAGCTTGTCGGCAGCCACCTTTACCCACAGGGTTTCTCTATTCCGCTCAGGCTGGCTTCGAACTTGGGATCCTCCCGCATCAGACTCGGGAGGAGCTGAGATCACAGACCTGCCCCATTGCTTTGTCTTCCGTTATGTAATCCTCTAAGTAAATCTCTACGCTCTATGTTAATTTACTATGATCTTTATAGGTGAAGAAATCGAAACGTAGGGTAAGCAACCTGCTGAGTCCACACCGCTGAGCAGGGCATGGTGTGGACAGAACACCAGTGATCCCAGCCCCGGGGAGATGGACTCGGGGAGAGGAGAAGTTTAAAGTCATCCTCGGCTACACAGCAGGCTTGAAGTCAACGTGAAATCCTGTCTCAGAAACAAACAAGAGGGGTGTTGGGTGGTGGCTTCAATTCCAGCACTTGGGAGGCAGAAGCAGGTGGATCTCTGAGTTCGAGGCCAGCCTGGTCTACAAAATGCATTCCAGGACAGCAGGAGCTACAGAGAGAAACTCTGTCTCAAAAACTAAAAAACAAACAAACAAAACAAACAAAAAAACCAAAACAATAACAACAGGTGGGCTAGGCTGGTGTTATAAGTGTGAACTGACCCTGCTGTGTGGAAATCTTGTTCTAGCATTTTGTCGCTGTCTCGTTTTGTTTTTTAATGCCTGGATTACATTTTTCACCCATATGCTTCCTTACATATCCACACATATTTAGTATTTTCTTTTGTTCACGGGTGCACTCAGGCAAGGGCTGGTGAAGCCAGAGGACAGAGTGGAGGAGCTGGTTCTCTCCTCCCCGATGTGAGTCCCAGGGACGGTTCTCCTGTCGTCAGACCTGACAGCAAGCTCGTTGCATGCAGAACCCTCTCTGCCTCTTTAGACTTCCTTATTTTTTAGTAACAGATTAGATTGCATCCAATTGACACAACCTTTCTCTTTTCTTTTTGACAGTATTTTTCTCTTCGCACCTAGCAATCAATGTGCTACTGACTTTTTTTCCGTATTGATGTTCAGAATGGAAAGCCAGGGCCTAGAGACGTGGCTCGGCAATCAGAGCACTGCCTGCTGCTCTTCTAGGAGACTGGAGTTCAATCCCCAGCACCAACACAGCAGCTCGGGCGTCTGTAACTCCTGTCCCAGAGGATTGGAAGGCTTCTCCTGGTCTCCACAGGCACCAGGCACACACGTGGTGCACACAGGAAATACCCATGCACAAAAAATAAATTTCAAAAAACGTGGAAAACTCTGTGCCTTTTCCTTTTCTCTCTCTCCCGTTCTAATTTATCCTTCACTCTCTTCTCTCTTTCCTTCCTTCCTTCCTTCCTTCCTTCCTTCCTTCCTTCCTTCCTCCTCCCTCTCCCTCTCCCTTTTCCTCTCTCCCCCCTCCCCCTCCCTCTCCCTCTCTTGCTCTGTTTGTTTCTTTTTTTCTCTTTTCCACCCTTCCTCCATTCCTGGTGTGAGTTTCAAGACAAAGTCTCTCCATGTAGCCCAGGCTGGCCTCCAACTGGAGGCCACCTTCTTGCTTCAACCTCCTAAGTACTGGCGGGACAGATGTGAACCAACACATCTGGCTACCGAGTTCTGTTTTGTTTTTTAATTGGACGAGTTTCTGTGTAGATTTGCCTATGGATTTGCTTGTGTGTGTGTGACATTGGGGATACATTTTGGGGTGCTCTTTTGTTTTATTTACATTTGGTTTTGAGACAGGATTTTATGTTTAGTCCGGGTGGTTTGTTTGCTAGTTTGTTTTGGGGAAAAAAAAAGTTTTAGATGTAATTCCTTAGCACACCATCAAGGCGCTCTCACAGTGTGAGCAGACCTGGCTCAACCACATCTGGGTCAAGGACCCCAACCCCTATCCTTCAGGGCCCCTCCAAGGGTCACCACCATTGCTATTCTGACTTTTACTTGTTTGGGACTTTGTTGCCCTGAGTTGACCTGAGCTTGCTATGCAGACAAGGCTGGCCTTAAACTCACAGAGATCCTCCTGCCTCTGCCTCCCCAGTGCCGAGATTACATGCCTGAGCCAGCATGCCCTGCCTGACTCTTGTTTTGTTTTTGAGACAGGGTCTCATAGCCCAGGAGTCTTGCCTCAGATTTGCTTTGTAGCTGAAGCTGGTCTTGAACTTCTGATCCTCCTGCCTCTACCTCCCTAGAACTTGGATTACTGATGTGCACCAGCGCTCTCAGTTTTATCTAGTGCTGGGGGCCAAAGCCAGGCATTTGGACAGCACTGTCTTATCAGCCAAACACCGCCATCTGCATCTGTTTGCAAACTAGGCTGGTCGTCTGTTGAGGTTTGCTCTTAGAAGGAGCATGCGGGGACCGTCACCTCAATACCCGGACATCCTCTGATTTAGCCCTGAGTACACGTAACCTCTGGGTCTCGGGAAGGGGGCTCCATCTGTGAGGAAGCCATCATCTAGTCTAGGGGAAGACGTCTCAGTGTGGCAACTTCGTGAAGACATATGCTGTGCAAAGAAGTTCAATAAACTCATTGTTTCCCTGGGGAGCAATGTATGTGTGTGTGTGTGTGTGTGTGTGTGTGTGTGTGTGTGTGTGTGTGTGAGAGAGAGAGAGAGAGAGAGAGAGAGAGAGAGAGAGAGAGAGAGAGAGAGAGACACTTTGGTGGAACTGCACTCTGATTTATCATTGGGACATTTAGAAGGAACAGGGCAAGCATTACCTGATGTCCTCTAGTTACAGTTACTCCTTCTGTGAGAAGATTCTCCAAACACCAGGGCCCGGTGCATGCTGGACCAGCACTCTACAAACGGAGCCCCATCCCAAGACCCAGCTGTCCTGGCTTGGAGCCGCTTAGGTTAGTCTGCCTGCTCCGAGTGTTATAGAAACAGGACTATGAGCTCCACCCTTTGGCTCAGCACCATTGAACAGATTCATCTACACTATAAGCAGCAATGTTCCTTTGTTCTGATCTCCTGTGGTCTCTCCCCTTCGACCACTGCTTATGTATTTCTCCTAGTGGTGATCATCTGGTCCAAGGTTTGGAAGAGCCAATATCTCTCTCTCTCATCTTGCAATCCACGTGTTTTAGCTCAAGTCTGTAATTAGCACTCTGGAAGGCTAAGGCTGGAAGATTGCTTCAAGTGTGGGGCTAGCCTGGTATCTTAGTTAGGGTTTCAGTGCTGTGAACAGACATTATGACCACGGCAAGTCTTAGAAAGGACAAGATTTAATTGGGGCTGGCTTACAGGCTCAGAAGTCCATTCCATTATCATCAAGGCAGGAGCATAGCAGCATCCAGGCAGGCATGGTGCAGGAGTAGTTGAGAGTTCTACATCTTCAACTGAAGGCTGCTAGGAGAAGACTGGCTTCCAGGCAACTAGGATGAGGGTCTTAAAGCCCACGCCCACAGTAACATCACCAACTCCAACAGGGCCACACCTCCTAATACTGTCATTCCCTGAGAGCCAAGCATATACAAACCATCACAACTCGGTTATATATTCAATTACCTGTCTTTAGAAAGAATCTTTATACGCGTACAGTTAAAACATACTTTATTATATGTCTCTTTTTTTTTTTTTTTTTTTTTTTTTTTTTTTTTTTTTGGAGCTGGGGACCGAACAGGGCCTTGCGCTTCCTAGGTGGCGCTCTACCACTGAGCTAAATCCCCAACCCCTATTATATGTCTCTTGAAGGTTTCATAAATCTGGTTCCTCAGAGCACAATTGCTGAGTTTCATGTATGAATATATTTACATTTTTGTTATCTTATGTGTATGAGTGCTTTTCCTACATGTATGTCTGTGTACCATGCACATACAGTGCCCAAAGGAGGCCAGAGATGATGTTGAATCCCCCCACACACACCCCATCCGGCGTTGCAGACATTTGTGAGCTCCCAGCTGGCTGCTGGGAATCAAATCTGTGTCCTCTGCGAAAGCAGCCAGGGCTCTTAACCACTGAGCCACCTCTCCAACCCCCTGTGTGAATAGTTTACATTGTGATTTTATCAAATTACATTCCCCAGCGTCTCAAGGGGAGCCAATATTTATTTTGCCAGTTTTATAGGGGAAAATCTGACTTTATTGTACCTTTGATGTGAAATTCATAAGCAAACGCAGATAATCATATGGCCTCTGTCTCTGTCGGGGGCTCAGTGCCCCCGTGCACATGCGCTGTGAACCACCTTTGTGTGCCCTTTGCCCTCTTACCCTTTGACCTCCTCACATCGCTGACGCTTGGTCTGGACACATGTCTTCGGTGTTTTTGCCCCTTAGCCTGTTACTTGCCTTTTAGTTTTGTTTATGGAGCAACTGCGGGTTTAAATATAGTTGTTCATGTTGTTTGTGATTTGGGTCGTCTCGGAAGCTTGTGTGGCAAACTCTGGCTTCCAGCTGGTGGGGGTGGGGAGCAGCAACAGCTGGCCTCCCAAGACTGGATCTCTGAGGTACAAGCAAAGAAAGGGGCAGCAGGGGCAGCAGAGAGCCACTGGCTGGCAGTGCGCCTGGCACACTTCCTCCAGTCCTTTCCGGGTTCTTCTGGGGAGTTCAGGGTGCTTGCTGGGGAGGGCACCCTCTTCTCTGGAAGCATGGGAGCCAGCCAGGATGCCCAGGGCAGAAAAGGAAGAAGTGAGTGTCCCTTCAACTCAAGCTTGTGTGAACAATTCTCTATGTCTCTGTTTCTCTGTCACACACACACACACACACACACACACACACACACACACAGAGAGAGAGAGAGAGAGAGAGAGAGAGAGAGTGAGTTAGTTCAAAATGCAATTATCTACTTGGGCTCCCATAGCAACACTTCCACAGACTAGCAGAATTCAACTCTAGAAGTGGATTGCTCACAGTTCTGGAGCCTGGGGAGTCCCTTGCTGGGAGTATGAGGGGAGGAAGGGAGCCTTCTCTTGTGGTCCCCACCACCGTTCTTATTATTTAATTTTTTGAGCAGGGCCTTGAATTTCATGTGGAAGGGAGGCCTCACCTCCATGCATCCTCACTCCCAGTTCTGGTTGTGAATCTGAGGGCCATGCAAGCTTCTGGCTGCCAGCAATTTCCTGGGAATCTAATATTGAGACCTACTACCCAGTGTGTGAGCATAGGACACAGTTTCCTTATCTGTTTAATGGCGATGGATCTGGACTGGACCTCAGGAACTAATAAATCAGTACCTATAAAATGCTTAGGACAGCTTCCTGGAAAGCCCTCAGCAGCTCCCCAGGCGTCTTCCTGCCTTGTGTGGTGCCCTTGTATGAGCCCCTTTCACGGAGCATCAGGATTGGGCAGTGAGTCCAGTAGAACTAAGTCTGACCTGAGTTCTAGTCCTGGGCCCCACATGGTGGAGGGAGAGAACAGATTCCTTGCAGGTTGACCTCTGACCTTCACACACTCACACATATACACGCAAAACAAATAAATAAAAAATAAATTCAAAAGTTTATTGTGAGGTGACTTCCAGGCCACCTCACAAAAGGCACCACCGTTGTCTCGCTTTTCTGAGTCACTCGCTTTGAGACACGGTTTAGGAATGCACTGGGGACCTGTGCCCATGAGCTAAGGATGCACCTTGTAAACACCGAGGGACCTTTCTTGAAAGTGACTCCCCTAGCTCCGGTAAACTGGCCTATAATCCAGTCAATGTCTTTATACCACAGACTCTTAGAGGCCCTGAGCCAGGAACACTGACGTAGCGACTCCAGGCTACGTGATCCACCGAAACTATGATAATTGGTGTTTTATTGAGTTGAAAGCTAAACTTGGGGATAATTTGTTAGGCGGCAAAAGACAATCTATAGATGGAGGTTGGGGTGAGGAGCTGAGGCTGAGGTGGGTGAGCACAAGTGCCAGCCTGGGGTGTACATGGAGACCTCACCCCGAAAGGAGGCATAGCCAGCAGGTGTGGCAGCTCACACAGGGAAACTCAGATCTCCAGAGGCTGCGCAGAAGAAGCAGCGTGAATTGGAGATCGGTATTGCAAATTCCTAACCAGTCATGCTCACATATTGAGACCGGGTGTAGCTCAATTGGTGAGCCCTGGGCTCCACCCCCAGGACCACAGCAGGCCAGATGTGGTGGTACACACCTGTGGTCTCAACACGCAGGGGTGAAGGCAGGAGGATCAGGAGTTCAGCCACTCACCGAGCTCAAAGCCAGCCTGGGATGAGACTCTTTCTCAGCAAACAAACACACAAATGTACTTTCAGACCAGCGAGCTCCGCGGAGCAGAGGCTAGCCAGCCCTGCCCACAGGACGATACGTTTTGTGAGGAACTGCCATGGATCAGACACAGGCTCCCTCTCTGTGCTGTAGAAGGCTAGTCACCATGAAGCCTAGACTCTTGGCCCAGAGAGATCTCTGCTCTACACAACTGCTATTTCACAGGTCAGCAACCTGACACACGGAGATGATGGCTACCCTGCCCGAGGTGACAGAACTGTTGTCCTGAAGGACTTGACCTCAGTTGCCTTGGTCCTCGGTGGCCTCTTCACGGCTCTCAGGGACTCGGGCTGTGGCTGCGCCACACCTCACACCTGACAAAGCCATTTCACGCCCTTCTTCAAACCCATCGATCCGCACAGCTGCCTCACATGCTTGGCGTCCATGTCTCCTGAGGCAATCCCCTTTATTTCTTTGATTTTTCAAGACAGGGTTTCTCTATGTATCCCTGACTGTCTTGGAACTATATAGTCCAGGCTGGCCTCCAACTCACAGAGATCCTCCTGCCTCTGTCTCTTGAGTGCTGGGATTAAGGCACGTGCCACTAAGCTTAGCCTAAAGTCCCTTTCTTTGAAGACCATCCACTCCCCAGAGCCCTCAAGCTGTCAACAAGTGTTGTCTAGACCTGGGGACAATAGAAGAAGGGCCATGGGGCTCCTGGCCCAGGCTTCATGTGCTGAGTTCCTGGGACACTCTGCTCCTCTCTGCGGCACGTGGGTCAGGCACAGCAGATATTGTCCTGGCCTCTGGGACAGTGCATCATGCCCCAGAACCCATGGCCCCAACTCTGCCAACTGCTCTAACTTTTGCCTCCAGATCGAATGACCGTTAGTTTGGTCCTGTGATTTGGGCTGATTCTTCACCGAGGGTGACATCAAAGCCTATGACTGAGACCTCAGGTTCCTGAGGGAAAGTCCAGAGCAGGGGCAGAATGAACCCCACACCCTGAGGTTCGGGGGAGGGAAGGGGCAGGTGGGAGCAGGAAGACACTTGAGACAGATCTGCTTCGTGGTGTACTGGGTGAGTAACCCGGGAAGCATTTCAATGGGGCTGGAAACAGGAGGGTGTGAGAGGAAGGTGGAGTGATTCCTTCCCACCCTGGCATCACTACCCCTGCAATTTCATCATCTTGGGCCAACTCCCCCAAGAACAGGCCATTCCACTGGGGACAAACAAACATGAAAGACCCTTGGGGATCGACTCCAGCAGTTCTTCCTCTTGGCAGATGAAGCCACTGGTGGTGGGTGTGGCCTGCTGGGTATCGCATTGCAAGTTTTGCTCAGAGGGAGTCACAGCCTAGGTTCCAGCCCTTGGCCAGGGTTCTCTCCTACGATCCAAGAGGCCTCAAACTCTCAGGTTTCTGAAAAGTCCCTTTTCTAGTGACAATCCCAAAGAGCACAGACTTAGGGACTGAGTTCCAGCCCTACCAGTACCAGTCGTGGCAACTCCATATAGCAATCTGTTCCCCATCTAAAATGGAGGCAACGATCAGGACCCGGACAGTTGAACATTCCAGCCAAGCCTGTTAGTGCATTTCTATAGCCCAGCTGCTTGGAGACTAAGTCAGGAGAATGAGAATCCGAAAGCAAGCAAGGCTACAGTGAGTTGAGATCAGCCCTCTCATCTCGGTGATTCCCCATTTTAAAAGAAGAAGAAGAAAAAAAAAAGAGGTAGTAGGTTTTTTTTTTTTGTTTTGTTTTTTGTTTTTTGTTTTTTGTTTTGGTTCTTTTTTTCGGAGCTGGGGACCGAACCCAGGGCCTTGCGCTTCCTAGGCAAGCGCTGTACCACTGAGCCAAATCCCCAACCCCGGTAGTAGGTTTTTTAGCGGAGTCCGTGGTCTGTCTCCCCACCAAGCACTTTGACCAGGTTTACAGAACCAGCCATAAGTTCAGCACTGTGGGCGGAGCAGGCCTCAAGTTGAACAGGAAAGTACTTGGTTACTTCCACAACACCCATACTATACTACTATTACACCAGCGGGCACACGCACTGTCCGGCAGTCACTGATGTCGCTCGCAGGGGTCACAGCTAAGTAAGACAGTTGATAACTTCTCTCCCCCAGCGGCCTGCACAGCACCTTCTGGGATTCTGAGGGGCAGTCAGAGCGGAGGCAGCTTGGAGCTCAGCTCCATCTTAACCTCTATAACCCGGGACCGAAGGGTGGGTATCTTCAGCAAGAGGGTCTTATCAGCAAGTTTTGGTGGGCCACCAGGGACGATGGAAAGAGCCTGTGTGGTTTGGATGCACCAGAGTAAGATGTCTTCTGGATGTGACGTGGTCATTCCATTCATAAACTCACTGCAGCTGTGGTTATCTGACTAGAGCTGCACAAAATTGAGTGCATCAACATTTCATCGTGGGTGGAAGAGGGGCCTGAGAGGCGCCACACTTCCCAGCATTCATTGTTGCTTACAACTCATGCTTGTAGGAGGGAGACCTGTTGAGAAGGGGTTCCGGTGGGAGAGGGAAGGGGCTGAGTGGGGGAAGGGGAGGTGAGGGTAACTAGCTTGCAGGAGATCTTAGGTTCTTAGGTTCCTTCTCCAACAATACACACATGTACACACACACACACACACACAGAGACACACATATACATACACAGACAGACAGGACAGACAGAAACATACATACATATACACACAGACACAGACACAGACACACAAATGCACACATAGACACACAGAGACAGGACAGACACACAGACAGGACAGACACACAGACAGTACAGACAGAAACATACAGACACACACAGAAAGACAAAGACACATACATAAGACAGACACACACAGAAAGACACACAGACATACATACACACAGGCATAGACTCGCACAGACACACATATACACACACAGAGACAGACACACACACACACATAGACACACACAAACAAACACAGTCACACACACACAGAAACATTCACATACACACACACAGAGACACAGACAGACACACACACATAGACACACACACAGTCACACACACACAGATATACATACACAGTCACATACACACACAGACATACACAAACAAACACAGTCACACACACACAGACATACATACACACATAGGCATACACATACATTGACAGACACACATACACAGTCACAAACAGACAGACAGACAGACAGACACACACACACACACACACACACCAAACCAAGCTGGGCTTGATTATAGGAGCTCGTTAGACTGTTCTCCCTACTTTCATATGTTTGAAATCTTAATTAAAGTAAAAATAAGCCGGGTATCATGGCATCCTGTACTTGTAATCCCAGCACTCGGGAGGCAGAGGCAGAAGCATCAAGCCTTCGAGGCCAGTCTTTGCCAAGTTCCAGGCTTTACACAAGACCCTGTATTAAAATAATAAATAAATAATTAGTAAATGAATGAATGAAGCTTGCAAGGCACACCTTTAATCCCAGCACCCGGGAGGCAGAGGCAGGTGGATCTCTGTGAATTCACAGCCAGCCTGGTCTACACAGTGAGTTCTATGCCAGCCTGGGCTACACTGTGAGACTCTGTCTCCCCTCAAAACAGTCCTGGGCCTGACTACCCACTGATGGTTTGTACTGATCTCTTCTGCTGCCTGTCCCACGGCGTTTTAGTTTGTTCTAAGGACTGGTAGTGATTTGGTTTATAACTTCCTGGTGATGCCATTGGCTGTCACTTACTTCTGGTGGAGCTTGACCAAGCGACTGCACCTCTCTAACCTCTGCACATCAGCTAGAAGCAGGTGCTACTCTCTGCCCCGTGGAGTCACTTAGAAGACCTAATGACCGGAAGTGTGGAAAATTCTCGAAACAATGCCCAGCCAATAATAATAACTCAGCAACTGCTCTAATTCAGGAGCATGGGTTTGAGAGTTGCTCTGCTGTTGGTGGCTGTGTGACCTGGGCCAAGTCAGCTATCTCTCTGGACCTCATTTTCTGTTGGGGGAGAGAAAACACAGCTCTCCCTGAAGGACCGGTGTGAGGCTCGAATGACCAGACGTGTTTGGCTGCCCGGTGCGGCCCACGTGGGAATTTCCCCATCTCACCCCTTGACTTTCAAAGGCGATGGCCTTACCAGCGTCCAGGCTGGAGGCTGTCCCACTGTCCAATTTGCTGGGTCTCTGCACCTGGCCTGCCCAGGGTGGCTGAGAACGTCAACAGGAATTGCTCCTCCCAGATGACAAGCATGTCCAGGACACAGACAGCAGCAAGGCCCCTCCCCTTTAGACACCGCTGATCCAAACCCACTCTCCCACTGCCTGGGCTGCTCTTGCGGCCTTCCGCTCGAGCTGTTCTTCAGGACAGGATTTCTCTGTGTAGTCCTTGGTTTCCGTCTCTCTCTTCCCCTCCCCCTCAGGTGGTCTGAATGTATCGACCTGTTCCCAAACACACCTCCACAGAGACACAAGCTCGTTAGGGGCTGTGTCTCAGAGCCACCGCTGCTGGCTGTGTGACTTTTCGGGGGTTGCTTTGCCTCTCTGTGCCTAACCTGTCTGTCCATGAATGGGGGTGCAAGGGTTCTCCCACTGTAGTCTGTTCAGGTGGGGAAATAAAACAAGACAAGCCAGTGCTCAGCACAGTGCCTGGCAGGTAGCAACTGCTTGGCAAACAGGTTTGGGAGTGAGAGGAACTACCAGAAGCTCAAAGTTTGACAGGCCTTCCTGCTACAGGCGAGGTTGACCTTGAACTCAGGGCAGTCCTCCTGCCTAAATCACCACGCCCTTTGTTTCAAAGGTCTCCTCCTATAATCTTAACGGGTTCCGCCTCATCTCCCTTTCCCTGAGACTGGCCCCTCTGCTTTTGGGTCTCCCGCTAAGGTTTTTTGTCCCTGGGGGTGGGTGAAGACTTGAACCTAAGCCCTAATCCCATATGCTAGGCAAGTGCTCTATCATTAAGCCATATCGCTAACTTTCTTTTTTTAAAACCCTTTTTAAAAAGAATTTATTTTTATTCTTCATGTGCATGTTTTGCACAAATGCATCTCCGTACACCATGTTCAGCCAGAAAAGGTATCAGATCCCTTGGAACTAGAGTTTCAGACAATTGTGAACTAACACGTGGGTGCTGGGATTTGAACCCCGGTCCCCCGAAAGGGTAGCTGGGATTCTTTTTTTTTTTTTTTTTTAATGAATCTTTACCCTGGTCTTTTTTTTTTTTTTTTTTTTTTTTTTTTTTTTTTTTTTTTGAGTTCACTTTAACTTTTTTCATACACACCAGAAGAGGGCATCAGATCTCATTTCAGATGGTTGTGAGCCACCATGTGGTTGCTGGGAATTGAACTCATGACCTCTGGAAGAGCAGTTTTTTTTTTTTTTTTTTTTTTGGTGCTGAGGACTGAACCCAGGGCCTTGTACTTGCTAGGCAAGTGCTCTACCACTGAGCTAAATCCCCAACCCCAGTCGGGTGCTCTTAACCGCTGAGCCATCTCTCCAGCCCAGTAGCTGGGATTCTTAACCGCTGAGCTATCTCTCTAGCCCCTACTATTTTAAAATTTTAATTTTTTTTATTTTTATGTGTGTGAGTGTTTGACGTGTGAGTGTTTGACCTGCGTGTGCCTCACAAGCATGCAGTTCTCATGCTGACCAGAAGAGGGAGCCAGACCTCCTGGAAGGGAATAACTTGTGACCTGCCACCTGGATGCCAGGAACCGAACCCTGGTCTTATGCTCTGTCTTTTTACTTTTAAAAACTCATTTTTAAACAAGGAGATGGTGACACACACCTTTAATCCTAGCTCTTGGGGGCGGAGGGGGGGGCAGATGTTTACAAAGCACGTTCCATGATAGCCAGGACCATATGAGCAACTCTGTCTCTTAAAACCTAAAAAACAAAACAAAATAAAAAACCCCGTATTTTAATCCCTGTTCTTTTGGGATTTGTGGTGAGGGGTCGTGGTGGTGACTGGGGGTGTGTAGTGACATTATTTTGTTATTTTGTGATAGGGTCTCATATAGCCCAGGCTTGCTTTAAACTCCTGCCTCTGCTTTCTAAGTACTGGGGTTATTGGCATTTACCCATCATGCCCTGCTTTACCTTTTATTCTGAGACATGATATCACTATGTAGCTCATGGCCTTAAACTTCGGATCCTCCTGCCTCAGCCTCCTGAGGAGCTGGGAATATAGGCTGCAGATCACCGGCTCTTAGAGCTCTGTTCACTCTTGTCTCCAGAGAACCCCATATTCCAATGCCCCGGAAGTTCTTCCTGGGACCCGAGAATGAACACATATGTAGAGAGTCCAGCCCAGCCTCCTGCATCCACAGGTGTCAGGGCAGGTTCTGAGGTAGCACAGGAACTTCCTGTTTGTCTCTGGGCTGTGAGCATGGCAGTTCAGGGAAGACACAGGAACCTGGGAAGGCAAGTTGTCAGCCTTGGCGGCAAGCACCTTTACCCCCTGAGCCATCGAGCTGGCCCTCATGAAAGCCTTGTCAGCATGTAGTGTGATGATTGGCTGAGGGCTGTCAGGGTGGGCTGCCCAACATGGGAGTCTCAAAAGACTCTAGTGAAATGCTTGACTGGGGTCTGGGGCAGGAGAAAGGGCTCACAGAAGGGCTATCCCAAGGCCTTAGAACTGTTCAGAATCCAGAAGGGGAACAGACTTAGGTTGGTACAGGGGCGCTGGCTGTTAATCTTGTGTATGCCAACCCCCCCCCCCCAAGTTCCACTCCCTTACTCCCAATTCACTGGAGGGGCAGGAGGGTGGAGACCAACTTCTTCATGAAACTAGGGTACCTGGCCCTCCCCTGAACCTGGCTCCGAACAATCTGTTCTTGTTTACGACCCCCATTGCAGGGCAACAGCGATTGCTCACCCCTGCATGTGATCTGAGAGGGCCAAATCTTTGAGGCCTGGAGGAAACTCAAGCCGTGCCAGCCGCTTGGCTTCGGAATGCTCAGCTGGTCCCCTCCTGGGGCTCATGTGACTGAGGGGCAGCTATAAATATCAGAAGGGCCTCAGACCAAGACAGAAGCCGGGTGTTCGGGGAGGAAGACAAAGAGGATCCGAGTGGGATCCCTTCCACTCGGTGTGACGCAGGTGGAAGAGACAATCGCAGTTTCGAAGCAATATGGATTATAAATCTGGCCTGATTCCGGACGGAAATGCTATGGAGAACCTGGAGAAGCAGCTTATCTGCCCCATCTGCCTTGAGATGTTTACCAAGCCTGTGGTCATCCTGCCCTGCCAGCACAACCTCTGCCGGAAATGTGCCAACGACATCTTCCAGGTCAGCGCTAGGCAGGGCCGGGACCTGGAATCCCCCCCCCCGCCCCCCCAGACCTCCCGCGGCTTCTCAGAGGCCCCTCCCCTCTCAGCCTAGAACACTTGCTGCATTGAGAAGCCATTCAGAGGCCCCTGGGAAGGACTAGGGCTGGAGGTAGAGAAGGGGCTAAGGGGAAAGGGGGAGCTACTCCAGTCCTTCCGCGGTGTACTCACCTAGTCCCCACCCTGCCCACAGCTCTCTCCTCTGCCGGGAGGGCTTGCTGTTGATTCCCCAGTCAAGAGTCAAATACCTCAAGTGATAAGAGGAGGAGGTGGGTAGAGAGGAGAGAGAAACCAGGCCCTGGGGCCGGAGCCAGCTCCAGGGTGGCAGGGGGCCCAGACTTTGGGAGGCGGGTGGCAAGAGGAACATAACCACAGCAGCATCTCAGAGGCTCCGTCCTCCAACAGCGGGCGAAGGGGTCCCATCTTCTGAGGAGGGAAAGGGCACAGTTGAGGCAACGCACTGGGGAGAGCGTCCAGAAGGACGACAGGAAATGCTCTTCCAAACTCAGGTCTAGTTGCCTATTCCAATAATCTCACGTTCAGGAACCTGAGGCAGGAGGATTGCTAAGAGCTTAGGGTCAGTCTGTGCTACCTAATTAGTTTGAGATAACAAGATCCTGCCTCAAAAACAAAACAAAACAAAACAAAAAAAATTTCCCCACAGGTATCTTTAAGGTAATATCCTAGGAGCTGGCTCTAATTCTAAGAAAGACCTGTGGTCTCCGTGGTAAACTGAGTCATAGACAGATTATAGTTACGCGTCTGAAGTCACACGACTTGAACTCATGTTGGCTGGTACTGAACCTCTTGCCTGTTTGAGTGCTTCAACCACGATGCTTCAGCACATGGTTGTCCTGGGCCAAGGCCAGGAGCCCGTGGGTGCCCTTTGGTTTGGCAAGTGTGTTTGGGGCAACTGGGGCAAGGAGAACTGAGACTGGAGAGGGTGGGAACACCCGCCTCATCTTTGCCTTGGCTGTCTGCAGGCTGCCAATCCCTACTGGACCAACCGCGGTGGCTCGGTGTCCATGTCTGGAGGTCGTTTCCGCTGCCCCTCGTGCCGCCATGAAGTGATCATGGACCGGCATGGGGTGTACGGTCTGCAGAGGAACCTGCTGGTGGAGAACATCATCGACATCTACAAGCAGGAATGCTCCAGGTCAGTGTGCAGCTGAACAGCCCCGCCTCCTGACCACGCCCCCTGACCACGCCTCTCCCCAGGCCCCTCCCACCTCAGCGAGCCACATTCATCAGCGGGCAGAGCCAACAGCCTCTTCCTCAGACCAAACCTCAGCTCTTGAGTTCTGCGTATACTGGGGGCTAGACAAAGAGTCCTGAGACTAGGGTGCAGGGGCGTGTGTGTGTGTGTGTGTGTGTGTGTGTGTGTGTGTGTGTGTGTGTGTGTGTGTGTGTGTGTGTGTGTATGTTTGCACTCATGGTAGAGATTGGACCTCATTAGGCTAGGGCTCTTCCACTGAACTACATCCCCAGAGCTCACATTTTTAAGATGGAGCCTTGACATAGAGTGAAGGCTGGTATCAACTTGAGATCCTATTGTTTTTCAATCTCACCTTTAAAATTTTATTTATTTTATTTTGCTTACAAAGAAGGGTGTGTGTGTGTGTGTGTGTGTGTGTGTGTGAATACCAGAAGAGGATACTGGCTCCCTGTATTAGTCAGGGTTCACTATAGAAAAATAACATATAATATATTAATATATACGATCGATTGGAATGGCTTACAGGCTGTGTGTGGTCCAGCTAGTCCATAATGGCTGTCTACCAACAGAAGGTCCAAGAATGCAGTGGCTGTGCAATCCACAAGGTTGGATGTCTCAGCTGGTCTTCATTATGTGCCAGAGTCCCCAGAGAGTAGGCTCTAACGCCAGTGAAGGAACAGACTTGCTAGTGAGAGGGAGAGGGGCAGGCCAATAGACAGCCCCCTTCCTCCATGTCCTCTCCATGGGCTGCCGGGACAAGGTGTGGCCCAGATTAGAAGTGGATCTAGATTAAAAGTGGGGCTTCCCACTTCAAATGATTTCCTTAATTAGGAAAAACTCCCTGGCTAAGCAGTGGTGGTGCATGCCTTTAATCCCAGCACTCAGGAGACAGAAGCAGGTGGATCTCAGTGAATTTGAAGCCAGCCTGGTCTACAGAGCGAGTTCTAGGACAGCCAGGGCTACAAAGAGAAAAAACCCTGTCTCAACAAACAAACAAACCAACAAGCAACCCAGCCATTTGGACTTTAGTTCATTACAGATGTAGTCAAGGGGACAAGATTCAGCTCTCCCAATCGCCCTGGAACCAGAACTGGGGTTACAGACAGCTACGAGTTGCCATGTGGGTGCTGGGAACCAAACCCAGGTCCTTTGCAGGAATAGTAAGCTCTCAACTGCTTTCCCAGTGACTACCCTATACCTCTTTGTTACATCGTGTCTCTTGTTGCTAGAACACAGCACTCCAAATGGACATTGTTGAGCCCCAGGCACAGTGGTGTAGGCCCTGTGGTCCCAGCTACTAGGGAGTCTGAGGCAGGAGGATCTCAGTTTCAAGGTTCATCCAGGCTGCGTTGCAAATGCAGGGCCTGCCTGGACAACTCGGAAAGATGCTGATTCTAGTCAAACCGTACTAATGACAATGAGGGGCTGGGATGTAGGTTGGTGATAGAACTCCTATCTGACACAAGGCTCTGTCCGGTCCCCAGTGTCTTCCGCAGACCATGTGTGGAGGTCAGGGAGCAACTTTGTGGAATCAGTTCTCTCCTGCCTTTACATGAATTCCAGGGATTGAACTCAGGTCGTTAGCCTTGTGCTGCAAGCACCCCTCTCCCCTGAGCAATCTTGTCAGCCACAGATGCCTATTTTGGATTGTGGTGGTGGTGGTGGTGATGATGGTGGTAATGATGATGATGATGACGACGACATAATTTATAGTATACTTGCGTCAGCCTAATGCTGTCGAGTTTTGAAAATTATGCTGTGCCTTGGAAGTTTTTCCCTAATCAGGAAAGACAATAGCTGCCCTTAAGCAGGGTCTGCTCAGAGCTCCGCAGGCTACATCCCCGGCATGGTTGGCACAGCTCTGAGAGACACTGAGGTATGAAAGACTGAGATCACAGAAAACAAGTGAGTGTTTGACCCTGAGGCCTGGCCACAGAGAGGGAGGTGTTCTCAGGCAGCCTGCAGGCCCTCTCCACCCGGCTACACATCCTGTACCACATTCCCAGGGCATCACAACAGGTGGCAGTGGCACTAGGGAAATCCTCACCACTGTGGCCACAGTATGGGGCTCCTGGGCTCAAAGATTGAAAACAAAAACAAAAAGATCAAAAGTGAGTGTTTGGAAAGTGGCTCCTGGAGGGGGCCCAGTAAGCCTGGATGTGACCAGTCATGCAGAGCTGTGGGGAGGTATGACAGGGACACCAAAGTGGGGGATAATCACTGTTGAAGATGGATTGGTCTAAGGAGCTGGAGGAGTGTAGAAATGGCAGCTTATCCAACTGAATGTAAGGTCTATCAAGCCTCAACTCTAAAACCCCAGCCCAGGCTGGGAAATCACTGATGTGGGAGAGGAGCATGCCAGGTGCCCTAGTTGAGGAAAAAGGGATGAGACAGAAAGCAGAAGCTCTGGGGCTGACTAGATGGTTCAGTGAGTACAGGTGCTTGCGGCCAAGCCTGATACCAGAGTTCTCTCCCTGGACAAACATGGTAAAAGGAAAGAACCAACTCCTTCGAGCTGTTTTCTGACCTCCATGAATGTGGTGTGGCACAAATTGCCTCCCCCTCCAAATACACATATAAATAAATGCCATTTTTTTTCTTTTCTTTTTTTTCGGAGCTGGGGGCTGAACCCAGGGCCTTGCGCTTGCTAGGCAAGCGCTCTACCACTGAGCTAAATCCCCAACCCCATAAATGCCATTTTTAATATTAAAAAAGAAGAGATTCGGGGTCTTGGAGAGCCTTTGTATAGCGGAGGTTTGCTCTGGGCTTCTATGTAGCCTTGCCCTTGACCTCCAACCAAGTGCGCATGTATGGCTTAGGGTGCAGAGACTGCCCCCTTCTAGGACACCCTCAGGATGTGTTTACTGATGTATTTCGTTTCCACAGTCTCCACACAAGGTACTGTATGTTATAGACTCAGGCAAGGAAAACAAGCAGGCTTCCTGCCTAGCTTGAGGGTACAGTCTCATGGGTTAAATATAGATGTGAAAGCTGACATCAGAATAAATTGCCCAGGCCCCAGCAACCAAATCTGTGGGGGCTAAAATTAGAGCAGGAGAGTTCTGGTCTCTTCTGTCTGTGCTGCTGGGCCACCTTGGGCAAGTCCATTTATTTCCCAAGACTGTTGTGTCTCCCATATGGTTAGCACCTTCTGGTCTAGCTGGGATTCTGGGGCCGTCCCCATACCCTCTGCACCAACTCAGGCCAGGTCCAATGCTGGGGTCCTGAGTTTTAGGGCTGGGAACAGGTTTGTTGGATATCATTAGCTTCCCTGACCTTGGGCTCCCAGAAGTTAAAAAGGAGACTGCTTGGAGCAGCTCAATCCACTGGGAGCTCGCATACGGATGGGTGGCTTCCTGTGCTTGGAGCTAGGACAGGACAGGGAGATGGGACACCCTGACCTGTGATTCTTCTCCACCTCAGTCGGCCCCTGCAGAAAGGCAGCCACCCGATGTGCAAGGAACATGAAGACGAGAAAATCAACATCTACTGTCTCACGTGTGAGGTGCCTACTTGCTCCTTGTGCAAGGTGTTCGGGGCTCACCAGGCCTGTGAAGTTGCCCCCTTACAAAGCATCTTCCAAGGACAGAAGGTACTGGCTACGGCTCCTGTGCCCAGAGGATTCTGGGGGGTGGATTTGACCCTTGTGGATGTGCTGAGCCGGCCTTTCAGGAATAGTCTCTCGGGAGGGACTTCCCAGGTCACAGGGACAGCAGCCGCTGCCTCCCTGGGGGAGGTGACTGAGCTCATGGGTTATACTTAGAGCCACTTGAGAGCCCCTGGGTGTGGCCATGGGGAAGAGGCCATGGCTTCCCTGTCCTGTCCACTCTGTAGTCCCAGACCTCTCCACCTGAGCCTCACATGAAGCATAAGGCAGATTTGGGGCTCTTCCCTGGGCCCTGGCAACCCAGCATCCTGCCACGGAGTAAGCTGTAGCCCTACTGTCTGCCACACTTCACTCTTCTCTCTCTTCTAGAACTTTCCAATCCATTCCTTCTCTCAGAAAGTAGCAGGCTGGGGATGGTAGCACAGGCCTTTAAGCCTAGCACTCAGGAGGCAGAGGCAGGATCGCTATGAATTTGAGGCCAGCCTGGTCTATATTGAGTTCTGGGCCAGCCAAGGCAGCACAGTAAGGCCCTGTCTTTAAAAACAAAACAAAACAAAACTGGGGGGGGGGCAAGAAAGAAAGAACAAAAGAAAGGAAAGAGGGAAGGAAGGAAGGGGGGAGAGAGGAAGGGAGGGAGAGAGGGAAACTTGTTTTTTTTTGTTTGTTTGTTTCTTTGTCAGTGCTTTGCTGTGTGTTTTGGGTTGCTCAGTTTCCCTCTCTGGGCCTCATCTGTCCATAAAAGATACATCTGTGGTAGTCTCTGCTTTAGACCTGAGCTGCACCTCAGAAGGAGGGATAGCAACCCTATTGGTGACTCTGTCAGAGACAGGGGTATGAACACCATGTTGCTATAATTCTGGAGAAGCAGCGGGCCTTGAGTCTATTTCTGTCTCTCCTCTCTCACGCCCCTGCTGTCCAGACTGAACTGAGCAATTGCATCTCCATGCTGGTGGCAGGGAACGACCGAGTTCAGACTATCATCTCGCAGCTGGAGGACTCCTGCCGAGTGACCAAGGTGAGAGTGTAGAGCTGCCCTGTCAGCGGTGAGGAGTTCAAGCTTCCGGTGCAGTCGGTCTCCGGGGAAGCCCTGAGCTATAGGTGCAGATTGGGGTTTGGAGTCTTGGGTACCCAACAGAGATGGCAGGAAGGGACACAGTCATTTCTCCATCCCCTCGGCGAACACAGCAGCTGTAGAAGGACAAGACAGACCCAACTGGTCCCTGACTGCAGAGATTCACCAATAACTCCCTGAATTGTTCCAGCATTAATCATTTAGCGGTAGAGCAAGAGTCCTGACCTGTAAATCTCACACCTGACTCAGGGCTGTGGAATCTCAGGGGCTCTGGAACAATTCAACATTCTGCACTTCTTCCTTGCTTGAATTTTATTTTCCATGTTTACGGGTGTTTTGCCTGCACATATCTGTGCCTCGTGTGTGTGCAGTGCCAGAGCAGGCCAGAAGAGGGAGCCAGATCCCCTGGAAATGGAGTTCAAGATGGTTGTGAGCCAACACAAAGGTGCTAGGAACTGAACCAGGGTCTTCTGGAAGAGCAGCCAGTGCTCTTAACCACCAAGCCATCTCTCCAGTCTTCTTTCTGTCTTTCTGCCTTTGATTTGATGTTTGTTTGTTTTTCTGGACAGCGTTTCTCTGTGTAGCCCTGGTTGTTCTGGAACTCACTCTGTAGTTTGAACTCAGAGCTCCAGGCCAGCCAGGGCTATAGAATTAGACCCTGTCTCAAAGAAAGAAAGAAAGAGAGAGAGAGAGAGAGAGAGAGAGAGAGAGAGAGAGAGAGAGAGAGAGAGAGAGGAGAGGGAGGGAGGGAGGGAGGGAGGGAGGAGGGAGGAGGGAGGAAGGAAGGAAGGAAGGAAGGAAGGAAAAACAGAGGGAGGGAGGAGGGAGGAAGAAAAAAGAAAAAGAAAGGAAAATAACCTGGTCCCTTCTTGAGGAGGGTTGGGGGAGGGCCATCATCACCACAAGTGGGCTGCTCTGTGGAGTGGAGAGGACCATTGTAACCCTGAGAGGTATCTCATGCTGAAAGGCGCTACTGTAGAGCCCATTCGACTTTTTTTTTTTTTCTTTTTTTTCTGGAGCTGGGGACCGAACCCAGGGCCTTGCGCTTGCTAGGCAAGCGCTCTACCATTGAGCTAAATCCCCAACCCCCCATTCGACGTTTTAAGACCAGGTCTCACTAGGTTGCACCAGTTCAGCCTTCTGTGAGTGCGGGCATTTTCCTCACCACTAGCTTTGCTCCGTGTGCGATCGAGTCTCGCCTTGCTGCAGAGAGTCCCTGGGACCCTTCTGACTCAGAAAGTGGGTTGGCACGTCATGGGATGTGACTGTAGGATTTCCGTCCTCAGGAAAACAGCCACCAGGTGAAGGAGGAACTGAGCCACAAGTTTGACGCCCTCTACGCCATCCTGGACGAGAAGAAGAGTGAGCTGCTGCAGCGGATCACACAGGAGCAGGAGGAGAAGCTGGACTTCATCGAGGCCCTGATCCTCCAGTACCGAGAGCAGTTGGAAAAGTCGACCAAGCTTGTGGAAACCGCCATCCAGTCCCTGGATGAGCCCGGAGGGGCCACCTTCCTCTTGGTGAGTGGAATCTGAAGGGTTTGGGTAGATTTGAACTATACTCTTTCCTGACCTTCGAATGGGCCCGGGCCGTTTAAATCTTGGTGAAATGTCAGCCATCTCGGGTCACTACAGCCTCCTGTCCATAAATAATCCCAGTTCTTGGGCAGCTGAGACAGGAGGATTCCAAGTTCAGGGGAAAGCAGGACACTTTGGTGGAATATTATCTCAAAATAAAACATACCAGGCTAGGCTTGGTGACACACGACTTTGCTATTCCAGTACTTGGAAGACACAGGCAGAGGCAAGAGGATCTCTGTGAGTTTGAGGCTAACCTGGTCTATATTAGCAAGCTCCAGGCAGCCAAGACTGCATAGTCAGACCTTGTCAATAAACAAACAAACAAACAAACATAAGAAATATTGGGGATGGAGAGATGATTCGGTGGATAAGAACATGTCTTGTGTCAAACACTTTTAATCCCAGCACTGGGGAGACAGAGGCAGGCAGATCTCTGTGACTTTGAGGCCAGCCTGGTCTACAGAGTAAATTCCAGGACAACCAGAGCTACATAATAGAGAGAACTTGTCTCAAAACAAAACGAAGAAAAATATCACTTTGGTTTTGTTCTTACAAAGGACCTGGGTCCAGTTCTCAGCACCCACATCGTGGCTTACAACTACCCATAGCTCCAGTGCCAGGGTACCCAATGCCCATTTCTCACTTCCAAGGGCACCAGGCACATATGTGGTCCACATACACACATGCAGGCACTCATACATACACTTGAAACAAAAATAGATCTTTTAAACAATATCAGCAAAACCCAGAGGGGCTGGAGAGATGGCTCAGGGGTCAAGAGTGCTTACTATTCTTTCAAAGGACTTGAGTTAGGTTCCCAGAACTCTCATCTGGCAGCTCACAAATACCCATAATCCCAAGAGCAGTGGAACTTGACACCCTCTTCTGGCCTCCAGGGGCTGCAACATACATACATACACATACATAGATACATACATAGATACATACATACATACATACACACACACATACATACACATATATACATATATACACATACATACATACATACATTACATACTACATACATACATATATGCATACATATGCACACACATACATACACATACATACATTACATACACATACATACACATACATACATACACATATATACACACATATATACACATATACACACATACATACATTACATAAGTACATACATGGATACAAAGACAATTTTAATGTGAGTACACTGTAGCTGTCTTCAGACACACCAGAAGGGGACATCGAATCCCATTACAGATGGTTGTGAGCCACCATATGGTTGCTGGGATTTGAACTCAGGACCTCTGGAAGAGCAGTCAGTGCTCTTAACTGTTGAGCCGTCTCTCCAGCCCCCAAGAAAAATTTAAAAACATATAAAAAAACTACAATACCGGGGTTGGGGATTTAGCTCAGTGGTAGAGCGCTTGCCTAGGAAGCGCAAGGCCCTGGGTTCGGTCCCCAGCTCCAAAAAAAAAAAAAAAAAAAAACTACAATACCCAGAATATATGCCTTCAAGTTTTTATGGTCTAGCTTTGTCCAACCCATGGAAGAAAGTTTGGTTGACTCTCGTCCAGGAGACTTCAGACATTGCAAGTCTTTGGTCAGAGAACCCTGGCTTCCTGCCCACACAGTAGAAACAGACTGGGGTTCATGCTGGCCAAGATCTGTGAGAACCAGGGACAGAGAGAAAATGTCCGAGTTCTATTTAACAGGGCAGGAATCGAGTTACGCCTGTACCATGCAATGGTACCTCGAGTCTATCCTTTGGAATTTCAATGTTAACCTCTGTTTTTTCTCCACAGAGTGCCAAGCCGCTCATCAAGAGGTCAGTGTTCCCAGGACCACAGCCCGTGTCCCTAGTTCCCCTCAGGGCTTCTGACACCTGCCCAATGGATCCCTGTGCATTAGTTCTGCCAGGATCGGGGGGGGGGGGGATCGGGACTCACCCCAGACCATGTGCCATACTCTGTTAGATCATCCACTCTGCTTGACCCTAAAGAAGAAATGTCCTCTGCCCCTTCATCCCCTCACTTCAGGGATGGATTGTGGGGCTGGGATGGACCCACATAGAGCCAAGGCTAAGCTCCCTTCCTGCATGGAGCCCGAGACCTCACCCTACCTCTCCCCCCCACAGCATTGTAGAAGCTTCCAAGGGCTGCCAGTTGGGGAAGACAGAGCAAGGCTTTGAGAACATGGACTACTTTACTCTGAATTTAGAACACATAGCAGAGGCCTTGAGGGCCATCGACTTTGGGACAGGTAAGGGACATGATAGTGCTACTTGCTTTGTGCATGTTTGACCTTGGAAAGGCAGCGCTCCTCTTGAGCACTGATCGGAAGCAGATTCATATTTTAAAAAGCCAGATTTAGGCAGTCAGTGTTGACAGGGCCTCTCTAAGGAGCCCTGGAGGTTTTAGAATTTTTTTTTTTTCTTTTCTTTTTTTTCCGGGGCTGGGGACCGAACCCAGGACCTTGCGCTTCCTAGGCAAGCCCTCTACCATTGAGCCAAATCCCCAACCCCTAGAATTTTCTAAGTGGACCAAGATGGTCTGGAACTCTCAGAGATCCCCCTGTCTCTGCTTTCTGAGTGCCGAGATTAAAGGCGTGTGCCCTCCATGCCTGGCTCCACAGTCAACTTAGTGATGAATCCAGGGCCTAGCACAGTGCTCAGTTCATAATTGTTACTAAGTAAATTATGATCCAAAGTTCATGACATCTGGCATTACACAGATCTGACTTCAAATCCCTATTCTGCCATTTTCCTGTTATCTGTGTGACCTTTGGCACCCCTCCACCCCCCTCCTTTGTGCTCTCCCATATCGTTGGATTTTTTTAAAAGATTTATTTATTTATTATATATAAGTACACTGTAGCCGTCTTCAGACACATCAGAAGAGGGCATCAGATCTCATTATAGATGGTTGTGAGCCACCACGTGGTTGCTGGGATTTGAACTCAGGACCTCTGGAAGAGCAGTCAGTGCTCTTAACCACTAAGCCATCTCTCCAGCCCTCATTGGATTTTTGAGAGGAACTATTACTAGTGATCGAACCCAGGTCTTGGAGTCTTACCTGAAAAGTTTAGGCAGGAGCATAGTGAGTTGGAGTATGGCCAGCCTAGGCTACATAGTCAAAAGGATAATTCAAGACAGGTTGTACTGTGTTAACATAACATGTTGAAGGTTTGAGCGATCCACCTCCACCCCCAGCAGGGAGAGCATACCAACAGCGTTCCTTGAGCCCATTTGTGAAGATCGAGGTGGCCTCAAACTCACAGAGATCTGATGGCCTCTATTTATTGCCTGAGTTCGGGCATTAAAGTCATGAGCCACTATGTCCAGCCCCGAGCCCATTTTTTTGTTGGACTATCTATGCTCTGAGCACTGAGGTGCTGTCGTAAAGACGTAAATCCCATCTAGGATGCGGCTCTGTTAGCTTCAGTTTGTAGGAAACTGAGTTTAGACAGAGCAATCCCTTGTTCAAGGCCGCACAGCTTGTAAGTAGCTGGTGCAGACTTCACCTTGGGCCACTTGGCTCACAAGACCGTCTGAGGACATAGGAGACAACGGGAAGACACCATGGGACCTGCCTGTAGTCATTCTCTGGGGAGAACTATTTTGAGCAGTAATTACGATTTAGATTCAACCACTGGCCTTCTGGATTATCGCGGTTATGCGTGGGTCCTGGGTGTTTGGCTGGAGGTTTTAGTTGACAATTTTGTTGTCTTGCTTTTTTGTTTGTTTGTTTGAGAGCGGGTGTTACTATGTAGCCCAGGCTGTCCTTAAATTTGTGGCTAATCTCCCACCTCAGTTTCCTGAGTGCTGGGTTCACAGGGTGGGCTCACTGGTTTGTAGATGGGCTTGAGAAACGTTGACTCTGCAATTCTCTGGAAAGGAGTGGGGAAGGGGCAGGGTCCTGTTAGGAAGGTTTGAAGGTCACACCCCAGGATGAGAAAGTGAGAATCCAAGCTGTGGGGGTGGGGTGAGGGTGGGAGGTAGGGGGATGGGATGGGGACATGAAACTGTCCCACTCTCCTGAACAGAAACATCCCCCTACCCCCAGCCTCCACCCCTCCCAAGACTGCCTCTCCGAGGACTGAGGAATCAGGCAAACAAGGAGACGCTGAGCCAGCAGATTTCAAAGGCTGAGCAAACTCCTTTAAGCCAAGGACTCTGATCCCTAAGAGTAGGCCCTGTCTGCCCTGCCTCCCCTTTGTGATGTGTCTGTTCCTCTGAGAAGCACAGAACCGTTAGTGTAACTCCTGCCTCCCTGAGGCCCCAGACAGGCCAGTGGTGAAGGACGCTGGTGTCTTGGAGAGAAAGGACTATGACCTGGAAGGGGGAGGGAGGCAGGGCATGTGGGGGCTGGACTCTGTGAGCTTGAGTCCTACAGGCCACTCCCAGGTCCCTGCTGCCTTTAAGCGCCCATTTGATCCCAATAGGGACAGATGTCCTCTGTAGGCCAATCTTCTCACAGCTTTGTGAGAAGCCAGTCCCATCTTAACACAGTCGGTCTCCTCACAGATGAGGAGGAGGAGTTTACTGAAGAGGAGGAGGAGGAGGAGGATCAGGAAGAGGGCGTGTCCACAGAGGGTAAAGAAGGTAGGAGCTCTGCCCTTGGAATGCGAGGCTAAACTTTGCCAGGGTGTGTGCTTAGTGTCTATTATTATTATTATTATTATCTTGGCTCACCTCTTTTGTTGCAGGGGGGAGGGCTATGCATGCACAGATGCATGTTTGCACACTTATATGCTCAGGGGTGCCCATGCAGAGGCCCAAGGCTGACATCAAGCATCTTTTGAATCACTCTCCACCGCATTCACTGAGGCAGGGTCTCTTAATAGAACCCAGAGCTCATGGATTTG
This sequence comes from Rattus rattus, assembly GCF_011064425.1. Lineage (NCBI taxonomy): Eukaryota > Metazoa > Chordata > Mammalia > Rodentia > Muridae > Rattus > Rattus rattus. The sequence goes on along the minus strand of NC_046154.1, from coordinate 23,918,385 downwards.
CTAGTCTAGCTAGCCAGGTTGCTTAGGGATCCCTTTTCCTACCTTCTGAGCTCTGGAATCACAGGACCTACCATAGTAACCTAGCACTTTTTTGAGTGCTGGGGATCTGAATTCTGGCCCTTGAATTTATTATGCAGGGACCCGCCCACCAAACCATTTTGCTGCCCAGTTGCTGCTACTGCCCCCTCCCCTTTTCTTTCTCTTTTCTTATACCCATGGTTTGCCAGGAACTTACTATGGGGACCAGGTTGGCCTCTTAGCTGGGATCAAAGGCATGCCAATTTAGTAACCCTAGTTACTAAAGCCAAATTCCAATCCAGCTAAAGTAACTTCGAAGAGTCTAAGGCAGAGGTTCTCAACCTGTGCCTTGCAACCCATTTGAGTGGGGTTGGGGGTGGAATGACCTTTTCACAGGGGTCACCTAAGGCCATTGGAAAACACAGAGATTTACATCACAATTCATAACAGTAGCAAAATCACAGTTACGAAGTTGTAATGGAAATAATTTTATGGTTGGGGTCACCACATGTCGAAGCACTAGAAAGGTTGGGGACCACTGCCATAGGGCACCTGTAACCCACTGGATTCTGACTGCTAATTCTACCCAGGCTGGAGATTGGAGATTTGGTTTTATTTGACTAGTCGCCACAGCTCAAAAGGCCCTGAGTCCTCTCGAGTCTGTGTCTCACCATGAGCCTGCGTCTGGTTTTCTTTCAGGACACCAATGAAGAACTGGATGAGTGAGACGCCCTCTGGATGCAGAGATGGGGGAGGGGCGGGGCAGGCCCATCTCCGGAGGGGTTAGGGCTCCTTGGGGGCACCATAGGGAAGTGTGTCTTCTCTCTGCTCAGAGAGCAGGGACTAGCATAGAAGCCCCACCACTGTGTCCAGCAGCTGCTGAAACACGATTGGAAATGTATCCAAAAATGTCCCAGGACACTTTTTTACGTTGGTGCAAAATGAAATATTTTGTATGTTTTTAAAATGTGATTTTTGTATATACTTGTATATGTATGCCAATTTGGTGCTTTTTGTACAAGAACTTTTGTATGATCATGCCTGGTCATTGTGTGACCGGCGATTGTCACAAAGGGGGAAGGAAGCCAAGTTCATTGAGCTGCCCACTTCCTTTCCTTGGTGGGAGGGTTGGGTCTCACTCAAAGGCCTAGAAAGGGGCAATGTACTGTACTTCAGCACCCATCCCCAAACACGGGGAGAGGACTGAATTTGTGTTATATGTTGTTTTAATAAATGCACAAGGGGCTGGGTATTGGGGGTGCATGCCCTTTGATCCCAGCACTCTGGAGGCAGAGGCAGTTGGATCTCTATGAGTTCGAGGCTAGCCTGGTCTACATGGAGAGTTCCAGACCAGCCAGGGCTACATAGAGAGACTCTCTGTCTCAAAAATAAAAAAATGAAAAAGAATAAAAAATAAACTCACAGCGCTCTTTTCCTGTAATTACAAAAAAAGGTGTGATTTCATTCAGCTTGAGTGTGAGTGTATGTGTATAAGTGTGTGTGTGTGTGTGTGTGTGTGTGTGTGTGTGTATGTGTGTGTTGCTAGCAGTGAAACTGGGGTTCCTGAAAGCACTAGATGAAAGTTCCCCCCTGATTTACAGGGGGTCCCAGCATCAGCCAACCTTTCACCCCAGCACTTGGTAGGTAGAGACAGACACAGCCAGTGTCAATAAGCAGAAAGCCTGATTGATGGCACGGCTAAGGCTAGGCTAACATACCCTACAGTCCCCCACACTTCCCAACGTGAGCTCCGTGGAGAACCGGCTCTACCACGAGCCTCACGAAGCAGGTTCTAGTTCTCCCAAAGACCCGCTCCTGGCCGACTGTTAAGGGGTTTTATCTGGAGGTCCTATCCCACAGCAGACAGCAAAGGAGGATGGACTCCGGGCAGCAGAGGAGGGAGCAAATGTGTACGGTGTTCCGTGACTGAGCTGGCCACTGCTTCAGCACTCCAGCCTGGCTCAGTGGTGTGCAATGTTTCTAGTGAGTGGGAAAGGCACAGCTTGACTGAAATAGTTCATGGGGGAGAAGCGAGAGCTTATCTGCCAGCTTCTCCATATCTCCCACTTCTCAGAGCTCCAGTTTGCCTCCTTGAGCAATTCCAGGTGGGATCCCTTGGTCCCTGGAGTCTTCGGAGCGGCGAGCAGGCTCTCCGTTGTAGTTGTACTTGGCGATGCTCTGGTTTAGTCTGGTAATGATGGGAGGGGCCAGAGTTTCATGGTCCGGAGGAGTTGGGTCTGGAACTGCTGCTGTCTATGGGCGACAGACTGAATGAAGGTCACAGTGGAGCCTAGCCGTCTTCCACGGAAGACCAGAATAACCACCAGCTCTGAGGAATGATACAATGTTACAAAGCCCAGCTCTCAAAGGGGCAAAAGGAGAGGCTCAGGGGCGGGAGAGGCTCAGGGGGGTGGGGTGGGGGTGAGGAAGAAACTCAGGGCAGGGGAGGCTCAGGGCGGGGGAGGCAATGAACCAATACACCTTGTCTAATCTCAGAGAGCAGGGGAGAGTCTGCTCACCTATAGGCAGGCATAGCACAGGAGCAACACAAATACCGGAAGCAGCCTACCAAAAGAGAGCTGGTGAGCCAGAGCTTGGCATGGTAGCCCATACCTTGAATCCCCGCATCTGGAGGCAGAGGCAGGATGATGTCTGTAAATTCAAGGCCAGCTTGATTCCAAGTTCAAGGACAGCCTGACTTAGGCAGGCAGACCCTGTCTCAAAACAAAACAAAACAAAACAAAACAAAACAAAGCAAAACAAAACGCTAAAAAGCCAGAGAGCTGGTGAAGCTGGCTTGGTGGTACTCACCCATATCCGGCTCATTTCTAAGACGGAGGCAGGAAGATCCGAAGTTCGAGGCCACCCTCAGCTACACGGCAAGTCTGAGGACAGCCTGAGAACCTGTCTTATAAAACAAAAAACTGACAAAGCTGGATGGGGTGCACACCTGTCCTCTCAGCCCCCAGGAGGCTTTGCAACAAGATGGCCATGGGTCTGAGACCACACAGGGCTCATTGTAAGCAGCAGGCCAAACAGGGTTGTGTGACAAAATGTGGCTTTGACAATAGCAAGGCTAGGGAATGTGGCTCGATTAATGGAGTGACTGTGTAAGATTCATGAGGTCGGAGGTTTGATCCCAGCACTGCGCAAACTGAGTGAGGTGACAAAGTTTATTATCCCAACACTTTTGGACTAGGAGCAGGGAGCATCAGGAGTTCAAGGCCAGTCTGGACTACAGAATCAGTTTGTTTTCCTATGTATGTATTGTATGTATGTATGTATGTATGTATGTATGTATGTATGTGTCTTAGTTAGGGTTTTACTGTTTTATTGTTGTGAACAGACACCATGACCAAAGCAACTCTATAAGGACAACATATAACTGGGGCTGGCTTACAGGTTCAGAGGTTCAGTCTATTATCATCAAGGCAGAAACATGGCAGAATCCAGGCAGGCAAGGTGCAAAAGGAGCTGAGAGTTCTACATCTTCATCTGAAGGCTGCTAGGAGAAGACTGATTTCCAAGCAGATAGGATGAGGGTCTTAAAAGCCCACACCCACAGTGACAGACTTCCTCCAACAAGGCCGAATCTCCTAATAGTGCCACTTCCTGGGCTAGGCATATTCAAACCATCACATTCTACTCCCTGGCCCCCATACACTTGTTCAAAATCATGAGTCTATGAGAATCACACCTTGCCATAACATAATAAAAATTACATTTAGTCCAACTTCCAAAGTTCTCATAGTCTATAGCAGTCTCAACAATGTTAAAAATTCAAAGTCCTTTCTGAGATCCATCCAATCACTTAACTGTTAATTCCCAAAGCAAGACAGGAAACCAGCCGGGCAAACTCCAAACTCTGCATCTCCATGTCTGACGTCAAAGTGGTCTTCAGATCTCCAACTCCCTTTTCATCTTTGTTGACTGCAACAAACTTCTTTCTCCTGGGCTGGTTCCACTCCCTGTTAGCAGCTTTCCTCGGCAGAAAGCCCATGGCACTGGCATCTCAAACATCTTGGGGTCTCTAAGGCAACTTCAACATACGGCTTCTTGTTCCAATGTCTGGGATCCACACAAGATCTTCTGGGCTCCTCCAAAGGGTCTGAGTCACTTCTTCAGCTCTGCCCTCTGTAGCACTCTAAGCTCAGGTTGACTTTACTCCACTTCTCTCTTTTTTTTTTTTTCTTTTTCTTTTTTTCGGAGCTGGGGACCGAACCCAGGGCCTTCCGTTTGCTAGGCAAGCGCTCTACCACTGAGCTAAATCCCCAACCCCTTTACTCCACTTCTGCTGCTGTTCCCATGATACTGACATCTCCAATGGTCTTCTGCTCCAGCTAGGCTTCACCAATAGCCTCTCACAGGCTCTCTTCATGGTGCCAGGCCTCAACAACTTTGCATGACCCCTTCAGTCCTGGGCCATCAACTGCAGCTGAGGCTGCATCTTCACCAATGGTCTCCCCTGGCCTCTCACAGTGCCCAGCCTTGGCTGCTCTTCATGACCCCTTCATGCCTTCAAAACCAGTACCACCTGGGTGACTCTTACACATTGCCAAGAACAGCTGAAGTCCTTATGCTGCAGCACAAGGTACAACCTTGTCTATCTCTGAAACACAGCTTCTCTGTACTCTCAGAAAACACCTCCCAGAAAATTTCACCTCCATAATGTTGGTCTCTTCTTAGTCACTGCTCCTTAGCTCCAGCCGACCAGCATCAGTTGTCCCAGTTGTCTCTTCTGATTTTGACTCTAAAGACAGAGCCACGTGGCTGAAGTTTCTGAGTTCTGCTGCTTGCTGGGGCTGGAACATGGCCCCCTGTTCTATGACATTATCACCAGCTTTCTGTTTTCCAACTCCTTCACTGCCTAAACTCGGTTGTCCTGGATCTTGCTCTGTAAATTGGCCTTGAACTCACGTGGCCCTGTCTCCTAAATATTGGGATTAAAGGCATATAACACCATGACTGGATTTAAGTTTTTCTCTATTTGGGACTCACTCTATACAAGGTTGGCCTTGAACTCAGAGATCTGTTTGCCTCTGTCTCCTAGGATTAAAGGGGTGTGCCACCATGATTGGGCCTACACATAGCTGGGTAGGATCTTGCCACAAAGTCACTGCTCCCTTCATCCATTTATCTCCTTGATCACAGGATTCAGTTCCATTCCACCTCCTGGTGCCCCTTTATTACTTGAACCATACATTTCATATTTTTCCTTTCTCGGCTTGTTCCTTTCACTAAAATACTCTTCATACGACTAAAACAGAGAGCCAAGTTTCTGCTGGACTTTTTGGAAACTTACTTGGTCAGTGGAACCAATATAAATCTCTTTACCTTAGCCTCAGATAGACTCTTCAGACAAGGGCAAAAAGCAGCCAAATTCGCATTCTTCCAAACCAAAAAAAAAAAAAAAAAAAAAAAAAAAAAAAAAAAAGGTCAGGCCTATCACAGCAATACCCTCCTCCCAGTACCAACTCCTGTCTTAGTTAGGGTTTTACTGCTGGGAAAGGACACCATGACCAAGGCAACTCTTTTTTTTCCCCCAAGGCAACTCTTAAAAAGACATTTAATTGGGGCTGCTTACAGGTTCAGTCAGAGGTTCAGTCCATTATCATCAATGCAGGAACATGGCAGTGTCCAGGCAGGCATGGTGCAGGAGGAGCTGAGAGCTCTACATCTTCATGTGAAGGCTGCTAGGAGAAGACTGACTCCTCAGGCAACTAGGAGGAGGTATGTATGTATTATGTCTGTCTGTCTGTCTGTATTATGTATGTATTATGTATGTATGTGTATGTGTGTAGTATGTATGTATGTATGTGTGTATGTGTGTATGTATGTATGTATGTAAGGCAGGACTTTCAACAGATCCCTATTTGAGACAGGGTCTTATGATCTCTGGCTATCCTGGAACTCACTATGTAGACCAGGCTTGCCTTGAACTCAGAGATCGGCTTGCTCCTGCCTCCTCAGTGCTGGGGTGTATGCCATCACACTCAGAACATACTGAATTTGAGGACAAGCCTGGGATTCGTGAGATGCTCAAAAACAAAACAAAACAAAAAACAAACCTTAGAGCTGCCATAGATATTTCTACAGGTCAAACACTTAACCCAGCAACTCTGCAATTTCCAATTTCCCTGTTCAGGTGACACATGACACCGTTTAGACTTCACCTACCAAGGAACTCAGGTTAGTCAAGCTGTCCCACCTATGTTCACTTCAGAGTGTTTCCCTGTGCCAGGTTGGGGCTCATTGCTAGTCCTCACACTGTGCTTCAAGCTTTTCTGTGTTCATGCGTGTGTGTCGTGTGCCCACAGAGTGCACATGTGAGTATGGTACGTATGCAATGGGCCTGCAGAGACCAGAGATTGATATGGGGAGCTGCCCTTGCTCTCACCACCTCCTCCCGCTTTGTGAGACAGGGTCTCACTATGTAGCCTTGACTGGCCTTGCCCTCTCTATGTAGACCAGGTTGGCTTTGAACTCACAGAGGTCCTCTTGTCAGTATTGGATTAAAGGCATTGAAAAAAAGAAGAAAGTGCCCAGGCTCGTCTTCAGCTATCTCTGCCTCTTGACCGCCAGAATTACCAATGAGGGCCACCATGCCTTTGGTTTTGTTATGTAATTTCTTTTTTAGTTAGGGATATGTACACAGTTGTAAAATTCAGTGAATTATTGGAACATATAACTCCTTCACTAAAGTCAAGCTAAGAAAAAGAATACAAGCTAGCCTTGGAACCTTCCTATGCTCGAGCTAGCCCAGCTCCTGGCTGCAGGGGCTGTTACCCTGCTGTTTTTACTCTCACACACCTGCTTTTCTTCTTTTTTTTTTTTTCTTTTAATTTTCTTTCTTTTTGGGGGGCGGAGGGGAGGGAGAAGACACCACAGTTCAACCTAACTAAGAACAAAACAATTTGGGGGCTGGAAAGATGGCTCTGTGACTAAAAGCATTCTCTGCTATTGCAGGGGACCTGGCTTTGGTTCCAAGCCCCCACACCGTGGCTTGCAACTGTCTGTAACTCCAGTTCCGGGGGACTCAAAGCCCCCCTCTGACTCCAAGGCCACCAGTGCACAGATATACATGCAGGTAGAGCACAGATAAGAAACAAACTTTTACAACTGAGGTCTTTTATTTAATTCCCGTCTCAAGCCGTGAATTCACAGGAAACAGGCTCCTGTCTGCTAGGTCTCTCAGTGCGCATGCTTCTGGGGTGGGATGGTGGCTGGTGCTTCAGCGGAACCCAGGTACCTTTTTCTTTGGCTTCTGCTTTCCTTCCCGTTTGCGGGAGTCGCTTCAGACCATACTCAGCATACAAGTTAGCTCTCTCGGAATCTTGCCCTTGACCTGTTTGTTTACAGTGCCAGTAGCACTGGCTGACGCGGCACACTGTGCCAGCTTCGCCATGGCGACACTTATGGTGTGTTTCACTTTGATCCATAATTGTTTCTTTGATGTCTGCAATAGGGCTGTTTTTGTAAACTCATACATATGTGGCCAAGGGAGTTAGTCCGTGTTGCCTGAGCCCAGTGAGCAGCTGTTGGGTGCCCGCCCTCTCTCCCACTGTGACGAGACATCTTGTAGAATTACCGCTGGATGAAAGCACTTAGCTCCTTTACAGTCTTTTTTTTTTTTTTTTTTGATATTTTATTTACCTTTATTAATGTGGGGGAGGGGAGACCCATACCACAGCCCATCTGTGGAGGTCAGAACGGAAACTTACATGGAGTCTGTTTTCTCCTCCCACCACACGGGTATCAGGTCACCTGGCTTGGTGAGACCAGCTTCGTCCGCTGAACCCTCTCAGAGTCTTATTCTCAAGTATTTTCCCACAGAAGACTTTAAAAGTCTTTCTTCTTTTAAAAGTCTAGCTTTAGAAGCCAGAAAGAGAAACGGGGCATGGTGACCTTGGATTCTAGCACTCTGGAGATTGAGGCAGGAGGATTAAGAAGAGTTCAATCTAGTCTGAAATATATAGGTAGAGTATGTCTCAAGAGTGGATAATTTAGGGCTGGAGAGGTGGCTCAGGTTAAGAGCACTAACTGGGGGTTGGGGATTTAGCTCAGTGGTAGAGCGCTTGCCTAGGAAGTGCAAGGCCCTGGGTTCGGTCCCCAGTCCAAAAAAAAAAAGAACCAAAAAAAAAAAAAAAAGAGCACTAACTGCTCTTCCAGAGGTCCTGAGTTCAATTCCCAGCAACCACATGGTGGCTCACAGCCATCAGTAATGGGATCTGATGCTCTCTTCTGTTTGAAGACAGCTACAGTGTACTCATGTAAATAAAATAAAATCTTTTTTTTTTTTTTAAGAAAAAAGGAAAGAAGAGCGGATAATTTAGAAATGAAGACTGAGGCTTCCTTGAAATGGCACCATAACGGGTATGCAACATCCTGCTTCCAAGTCATCTGTCCATGTTACTGACTAGAGCAGCAAGCATCATCCCCACCCCGCCCCCATCATCAAGAGGAGACAGGAAGCAGCATTTACTCGCTCCAGATAGGGAACCAGCAAAGTACAGATGAACCAATGGGCTTTATCTGGGTTACATACAGGAATGTGGGTCAGAGGTTTCCTCCAGGTACAGCAATCACTCAGATAGCGGTATCAGGAAAACCCTACTTCAGCACAGGCCACAGGTCAAAAGTTGGAAACCTGGAACACTCAACCTAACATGTGGTCAGCTCAGCAGGTTAGAGAGGGTCCTTTCCAGGCAGTTAAGTTGGAAAAGCTTCTTCCTGGCTTCTGCTTCTACTATGACTTTTTTTTTCCATGCAGCCTTATCTGTCCTGTCACTTGTTCTGTAGATCAGGATATCCTCCAACTACAGAAACCTGCCTGCTTCTACCTCCCATGTACCAGGAATAAAAGCATGCACCACCACTCCCAGCTCTACTATGACTTGCCTGGGCAGATCAGCTTATCTGAGAGTGTCTCCCTGAACTCAGTCACTGCTTATATATGCTTGGAGAAGGAGGGGCCTAGAGAATCTAGTCAGTTTCAGGGACTTCCTGAAGATACTGAGTTGTTTACTTCCTGACTTAAGGAGCTTTCCCCACAGTAACAACTTTTTGTTTCACCTCTCCATAAGCCCCCACTCTTAAAATATCCTGTTATTTTATCACCCTTTTAACATAATGCATCTGAATTAGCGTCCTTCCAAGATACAAGGCTTTAATCTAGAAGGAAAACGCTACACAGCGCATTCTCAGCTCTCTTTTGTTCCTTGTACCCGGGGTCTAGCCTTGATTTCACTATCTAGTTGATAATCCTGATCTCCTAATTCTCCTGCCCTTACTTGCCAGACGCTGCCCATCTTGTGAACTCTTATTTCTATCTATTATTTATTTTCAAGGGAGTGTCTATGTGGACCAGGCTGACCTCTAACTCAGAAATATCCTCCTGCTTCTGTCTTCTAAGTGCTGGCTTACTTGTCTTATTTTATGTGTATAGATGGGTTGTACTGCCTACATGTAAGTGCACTGCATGTGTGTCAGGCACCAGTGACTTCAGAAGAGAACCCTGGAACTGCTGTACAGACAGGAGGGGTTTATGCTCCTGGTAGATGCTGAGAAATGAAGGCCTCCTCCTTGTTTGTTTGTTTGTTTGTTTGTTTGAGATGGGGTTTCTCTGTGTAGCCCTGGCTGTCCTGGAACTTGAGCTATAGATCTGCCTGTTTCTGTCTCCCATGCGCTGGGATTAAAAGCATGAACCGCACCACCTCCTGGCTTGAAGTCCTCTTGAAGACCAGTGGGTGCTTTTAACCATGGATTAGGTTAAGTGTGTGTGTGTGTGTGTGTGTGTGTGTGTGTGTGTGTGTGTTGAACCCAAGGCCCAAAGAAGCACCCTATTACTGAACTACAGCCTCAGCACAAACTCCTCCAAATCAATTCAAATTCTTTCTGAGGTTACAGGGAAAGGCCGATTCAAATGCAGTTTCCCCCCTGCTAAACTCTCAAGGCCGAGCTTCGGACACCAGATGCACACACTAGGCAAGCAACTGATTTCCACAAAAGCGGGTTGTCCACAAATTGAGTTCAGCTCTGCTACTCTCTGCCTGCAGTGCTAGGCCCTCAGGACAGTCCCCCTTCTCTTCTGACGCCAAGCACAAACTCCAGGTCGTTTGTTTTATCTTCTCGTGGCTTCCCTCCTAGGGTACCATCAATTTGCTGAGAACCCTGGGAAATGATAACTCGACATGTATTAGTTCATTAGAAAAGATATCATGACAGAACCAGATAAAGGACGGAGGGCAGGGCGAACGGGAAGGGGCGGAGTCGCTCCATGCCCTCTCTAGACAACACCAGCTTCCAGGAACCTTCCTGTGCTTGCTCTCTGAAGCTTCTGGAACTCTCTCTGTCCCTGTGCGGATGGGGGAGGGGATGCAGGGGGTGGCATGCGTGTACTGGAGATGTCCTCGTGTAAACACAATTAAATTGCAACCCTGAGCCATTTGATAAGATGAGAAAAGTGAGACCCAATGCCAATAGCTAGGTGACAAAACCAAGCAGAGCCTGTCTGTTGACTTTCCTCGCCCCAGATACTGGGCAGGGCCTCTCCGGTTGGTCAGGCCAGAGAATTCTTTTATGACCAGCTCCTAAGATTGGAATTTCTGTGGTTCAGGTGGGAGAGCAAGGCGCGAGGATCAGTAGCTCAAGAAAATTCATGGTCAGCCTAGGCTGGCTCAATCCAGTCTCAGAAAAACAAAAAGTAAAATCAAAAGGAATTTAGTTGGGTTACCACCTTGCAATCCCACCACTCAGGATGCTGAGGCAGGGGGATCTTACATTCCAAGCCAGCCTTGATTACATAGGGAGACTGTCTCAAGTCAAACAAGCCATGCCAAACTAAATTGTGTGTGTGTGTGTGTGTGTGTGTGTGTGTGTGTTTGCGTGTGTTCACATAAACAAACATATAACGTGCATATTGGAATATGGATTTAAAACAAATCTGCTGAACTGGGCATGGTGGTTCGCACCTTGATTCGAGTGCTTGGGAGGCAGAAGCAGGCAGATCTCTGTGAGTTCAAGGCCAGCCTGGTCTACAAATCAAGTTCTAGGACAGCCAGGTCTGTTACACAGAGAAACTCTTGTCTCAAAAAACCAACACCAAAACCTTGAGAATGTATATGTTTGGCACCAAGGAGGAAAAGGGTGCTCTAACACACTGTCGCCATCTCTCTACCTTAGGTAAGATAGGGCAGAGATCCTATAGAAACTTGAACAGCACTTTCTGCCTCTCACCTGATTCATGTTTATAGGACAGGGACTGAACTAAGGGCTTTGTGCCTAGTAGGGGTCCTCTGCCACCAAGCTCACACTTCAGGACTTTTTCACTTTGGGACAGGTCCCAGAAAGTTGCCCAGGCTAGCCTTCTGCCCAAGGATCCTGAATTCCTGGAACGCAGGCCGGTGTGACCTTGTCGAGTTCTCCTATTTATTTCAATTTGATTTCACAGATGTTAGGTGCCCACCAAGGTGCTCAGCCCTAAAACAGGAAGACCAGGGGTCTTCGTTAGGGTTTTACTGCTGTGAACAGACACCATGACCAAGGCAACTCTTTTTTTTTTTTTTTTTTGTTTTTTTTTTTCAGAGCTGGGGACCGAACCCAGGGCCTTGCCCTTCCTAGGCAAGCGCTCTACCACTGAGCTAAACCCCCAACCCCCCAAGGCAACTCTTATAAGGACAACATTTAATTGAAGCTATCTTACAGGTCAGAGGTTCAGCCCATCATCATCAAGGCGGTAGCATGGCAGCATCCAGGCAGGCATGGTGCAGGAGGAGCTGAGAGGTCTACATCTTCATCTGAAGGCTGCTAGCAGAATGCTCGCTCCCAGGCAGCTAAGATGAGGGTCTTAAAGCCACACCCACAGTGACACACCCACTCCAACAAGGCCACACCCACTCCAAGAGTGCCACTCCCTGGGCCAAGCACACCAGGGGAGGAGTGTCTGTCCCTGCTCCCAAGCACTGATTTCCAGGCCTATGCACTACACCCAGAAATTCTGTTTCTTCTGCTCCCCACTCTTTGAACTGAGAGGGTTTGGTATGGGCTTCTTTTCATTATTCTTGTTTATTGAGAGAGGGCCTTCAAGTCTTAAGTGCCCCAGGCTGGCCTCAAGGTAGCTATATAGCTAAAGAGAACCTTCAACTTCCGATCCCTTCCCTCTCCACCTCTGCAGAGGTGGGACGACGAGCCTATACCATCACCCGGTGAATGTGGTGCTGTGGCTGCAACTCAAGGCTCCACGCTACCAGCTGAGCTACTCTAATCCAGTCCTTCCTCCATCCCCTCGAGGCAAGGTCTCATTCTAGCCTGGGCTACACATGGCCATAGTGATACCCGTCCTTCCTTCTCCCACTCTGGGCCCTGGAGATAGCCTCCAAGGCTTTATGCATTACCAGTCGACCAATGAACTACACCCCCCACTCCCCCACCCCCCACCCCACCCCCTCCCATCCCCCCCCACCCCCCGTTATGCTTAACAAGCTGTGGTCATGAAGACTCTAGGAGAAGGAGTGACTGAGCAGGGAAGTCATCAACCGGAAGGAGATACCCATCAGCAGTCAGTACTGGGGTGTGGGGGAGGGCGAGCCATAGGGCCCAATCCCCAAGAGATAGACTGTTTAGAAAACATGGGGCAAGCGGAGTACAGTGGGCACATGCCTTTAATTTCAACACTGGAGAGGCAGAAGCAAGTTCGAGGCCAGCCTGGTCTACAGAGCAAGGAGAGTTCCAGGACAGCCAGGGTTACACAGAAACCTTGTCTCAAGGAGAGTGGGGGGTGGGGGGGTGGACAGAAGGACAAAAGGACGGACGGACGTGTGGGGCGTGGTCTTCTCGGTTGAAGGTACCACGCCCTCTCAGGAATTTTCGGGGCTTCTGGGGTATACAGGCTGCTGCAGTAAGTCTGTTCTGCCCAGATAGCATCGATTAAAAAGACAGGACACTGTTCTTTGTAGAGGTAGAGATAAAGCAGCTACTCCAGATCGCAATCAGAGAGTGCAAGGCAGGAGGAACTTTCAAAGTGGATCTGTAACTCCAACTACTGCAGTCCGTTGGGCACGGCCCCAGCAAGGGGCTACAGCCACAGGGCAAGAGCACCAGCCCACTGTGGGAATGTCATTCCCTTGAATCAAGAATCAAACTCCAGGAAGTCTCTCTTCCCCTTGGCAGCCCCCATCAAAGCTGCTAGTAGTCACATCCCTGCCCTAAGGGCAATCAAAGAATTTTCTTTCCTTTCGTTCTGCCGGTTGTTGTTTGGTTGGTTGGTTGGTTTTGTTTTTTGAGACACTGTGTAGCCTTGTAACTCACTCTGTAGACCAGGCTGGCCTCGAACCCATAAATCTGCCTGACTCAGCCTCCGCATTGCTGGCACTAAATGTGTGTGCTACCACACGGGGCTGATTTTCTAGAAACCCAGATTCCAAGGCTTTTTTTTTTTTTTTTTCCCTATGGGATTCTGGGAAGAGCGGGTGCTTTGGTCACCTAGTCCTATCTTAGCAACTCTGGGCAACTCTTAGCAAGTGCTTTCCTCTTTGCTCCGGGCAAAAACTTTAGGTCGCAGGCCTCTCGGCTCCTTCAGGCTCCGGACGCAGGAGACGGGTCCTGGGGGCAGAGCAGCGATTCCCTTTGCAGCCGGCCGCCCTTCCCCCTCCCCGCGGGCTTTTGCACACGACGCGCTGCGGGCGGCTTCACACGAGGTGGCGAGGGCCTGGGATAAAGCGAGAGGGCGCGGGGCGCAGAGGCAGGACCAGAGCGGAAAGTAGAAGGTGACTGCGAGCTGCCATCGTCCCGCGCGCAACTTCGAGGGCGCACTGGGAGAGGTGGCATGCAGACCATGGACAAGCAGAACCTGCTGGAGAGCACGCGCGGAGCCCGGTAAGTTCAAGCCCCAAGGGGCGGGAATCTGGGCGGCATCACACGCACCTCCTCTTTGACCATCTTGGCTGTGGTTGGTCTGGGCGGGGGCTTGAACTGGGACCCGATCGGAGGGATGGGGTGAGGCAAGAAAAAGGAAATTGGCAGGAGCCTCGTAGCCTCAGGGATCACCTGTCTCACCTGGCCAAGCACACAGATCCTGAACGCTGCCAGCCCGTGCGCCCGAGTAGGACCTAGGGTGCCTGGAACCCCGCCTTCACTCCAGCACTTTGATCCCGGGTAGCCCTGAGGTGGGGAGGCCCTGTGCCCTCGGGTACGCCGAGCTATGGTCTTTAGCTGCTGTCTGAGCCAGAACTGTGTTCTTTCTCTGAGCTCGACCGGACGGACTGCCCTTTGGCTAGTTCGCAAAGACTCTCCTCAGCCTGGGGATGGGTGGAGGAGGAGGGGACCATCCTAGAACAAGGTCCCAAGACTCACCTCCCCAGTACCACCCCCACCCTCCTCGTAACATTGGCTGCTTACCTCTGCTTACCCGCCAGCCACTGCGGCGTTTGGAGTGTTTTTACTTGTTCTAGAAACTTCGCACCAGCCATAACACCAGAGACTGGCTCAGCGCTCCCTCCCTGCCTCCGGCCAAGCAATTTTTTCTGCCCTAACTCTGGCCTCCAGGTCTTTCTTTGGAGCTCTGTGGAAGAGTGAAGCTAGCCGAATCCCGCCTGTGAACCTGCCCTCTGTTGAACTGGCTGTCCAGAGCAACCATTACTGTCATGCGCAGAAGGATTCTGGAAGTCACCCCAACTCCGAGAAGCAGAGGGCCCGACGCAAACTCTATGTGGCCTCTGCCATCTGCCTGGTGTTCATGATTGGAGAGATTATTGGTAAGGCCGTGTGTGGGAATCAAGCGAAGTTGCTGCACGGATAGGCCAAATGCTCACATCAATGCTAATGGCACTAATAGCCACCCCAGTTTAATCGCTTAATTCTCTCTCTCTCTCTCTCTCTCTCTTAAGTAGCCTTGGCTGGCCTTGAGCTCATGTCTCTGTCTGCTCCTCGAGTGCTGGGATTCATGGTGTGTGACACCACAACCACCAGTATTTATTTGTTTATTGTTTTTTTCGAGACAGGGTTTCTCTGTGTAGCCCTGGCTGTTGTAACTCCCTCTTATACCAGACTGGCTTCGAACTCAGAGATCTGCCTGTCTCTGCCTTTCATGGGCCACTACCACTGGGCTAACTTTTTTTTTTTTTTTTTAAGGTAATCTCTTGACTAGAGCCATGGCTCTGTAGTTAAGAGCACTGGCTGCTGTTCCAGGGGACCTGCTTCCCAGCATCTACCTGGTGGCTCATGGTCATCTGTTATTCTAGTCCCAGGGAATCAGGGAATCAGATGCCCTCTTGTGGCTTCAGTGGGCACCAGGCATGTGGTATACATACATACATACATACATACATACATACATACATACAAGTAGGCAAAACACATACACTAAGTTAATAATAAAAGAATTAAGAAGCACCCCTACTGAGGCCTGAACTGGATTTTCTGTCAGTTGGGATTAACATCTGCTGAGGTGCATATTGAACTTAAAGTGAACGTGGCCTCCAGGTTCTCCCAGCATCCTTCAGTCTCTACATGGCAAACTCTGCCTTCAACCTGAACTTTCTAGCCCAGGGGGTTGAACTTCTGACCCCAGAAGCTCGGTCTGGTTTAATCCAGACATTTCGGTACCCTGCCTTCCTGCCTTGTCCGTTCTTGTTTGTTCTCTCTCTCTCTCTCTCTCTCTCTCTCTCTCTCTCTCTCTCTCTCTGTGTGTGTGTCTGCACACTAGAGTGCCACCTGCTTTTTCTTCCCCCTCCCGTCTCCCTCCCCATGACAACTTCCCTGACCCTCACAGGGACCAGTGAACTCACCTGAGTGGTTTCCCAATAAACCTGCCTTCATATATACTTTTAATCTGCTTGAATTAGCTAACTTTGCCAGTGGAGAAATGACTTACCACTTTCTTTTCTTCCTTTTTTTTTTTTAATTTTTTTTCTTCCTTTCTTTTTTTTTTTTTTTTTTGATTTGGGGACCAAACCCAGGGCCTTGCGCTTGCTAGGCAAGTGCTCTACCACTGAGCCAAATCCCCAACCCCTTTCTTTTTTTTTTTTTTTAAGAAGATTTATTTATTTATTATATGTGAGTAGTATACTTTCTCTGTCTGCAGACACACCAGAAGAGGGCATCGGATCCCATTACAGTTGGTTGTGAGCCCCTATTTGGTTGTTGGGATTTGAACTCAGGACCTCTGGAAGGGCAGTCAGTGCTCTTAACCGCTGAGCCATCTCTCCAGCTGGTCTTCTTTTTTTTGTTCTTTTTTTTTTTTTTTTTTTTTTAACTTAGATGGAATTTTTCTCTGTAGCCCTGGCTGTCCTGGAAGTCATTCTTTAGACTTAAGGCTGGCCTCAAACTCATAGAGCTCCACCTACCTCTGCCTCCTGAGCGCTGGGTTTAACGGTTTTTGCCCCCACACCACACACACACACACACACACACACACACACACACACACACACACACACGGTTCTTCCTCTGTGTAGCCCTGAGGTGGCTTGGAACTTGGCTTTGCCTCAACTCAGTGACCTGTCTGTCTCTGCTGGGATTAAAGGTGTGCTCCACCATGGCCTGAGCCTGGGAGTGGACGTGAATGAATTCCACAGGAGTAGTTGTGACTCAAGAGAAGAGGTCAGGTGCTCATGTTGTACAACTGAGAGGTGCAGAGACCCTGAACCCAATGGGCCTCATCTTCCAGGGCTGATGGGCTGTCTGCTGTGCACTACTGGGGGAGCTGGCCCTCTGGGGGAACCTCACCGCCCTGGCTCTCAATTCCGCAGGTGGTTACCTGGCACAGAGCTTAGCCATCATGACTGACGCGGCCCACCTGCTCACTGATTTCGCCAGCATGCTCATTAGCCTCTTCTCCCTCTGGGTGTCCTCCCGGCCAGCCACCAAGACCATGAACTTCGGCTGGCAGCGAGCTGGTAAGGATCCTCAGTGGACCAGAGATGGGGGTTGATCAAGAGAAAACATGTGGGGCCTGGTATGGTTCTTTTTTTTTTTTTTTTTTTTTTTGTTTTTTTTTTTTTTTTCGGTGCTGGGGACCGAACCCAGGGCCTTGCGCTTCCTAGGCAAGCACTCTACCACTGAGCTAAATCCCCAACCCCCCTGGTATGGTTCTTTGTTTAGAATTTTAAATGTTTTTTTTTAAAAAAGATTGATTTATTTATTTATTTTATATGACCACACTGTTGCTGTCTTCAGACACACCAGAAGAGGGCACCGGATCCTATTACAGATGGTTGTGAGCCACCACGTGGTTGCTGGGAATTGAACTCAGGACCTCTGGAAGAACAGACAGTGCTCTTAACTGCTGAGCCATCTCTCCAGCCCATTTTAAATGTTTTGAGTCAGCGTCTCTGTAGTGCAGGCTGGCCTTGAGCTTTTAAGTAGCTGAGGCTACCCTTCCTCTTCCTCGTGCCTCCACCTCCTGAGTCCTAAAATTCCAGGCTTGTGCCCCACCCAGCTAGTTTTCTTGGAGCCTTGCTGTCTGTATTGTCCATCGGGGTGCTCCCGTTTCTGGCTGTGCAGTATCAGTTTACAGGATATTGAGAGGTAGTCCAGGCTAGCCTCTAACTCACTCTATAGCCCAGGCTGGCTTTAAACTCCCAGTAACTCCATGTCAGAGCCAAGAAGTGGAATTAGGCATGCACCACCCCAGGAATGCCACGCTAGGACAAGGTCTCTTAGGGGGATCCCTAAGTATAAGGCCAAGAACGTAGCTTCTGTGGAACAAGAGAATGTCTACCTTGGCTTCTGTCCTCCCGGAACTCCCGAGCATCTGGGAGCTACTGGTTAATGGAGAAGCAAAGTTTACCTTGCTTAGAGAGTAGTGGCTCAGAAACAAATGGCATCAGCATTGCCCATTGCTAGGGCTCAGCTCTGAGAGAAGAAAAAGTCAGTAAAGGCACTGCCTTGAGTGGTTCGTTCACTTCTGGGTTGGCACAGACACTTCCCCTGAGGGAGAGATGGCCTGCTGTCTTCAGCCTCCATTTATCAATTGAGCAAAACAAGGAACTTGGGATGGCCCAGCCCTTAGCACCTGCTACTCTTGGTTCACAACTGTGGCTCCAGCCTGGGGAGGGGGGAGGGCAGGGGTGGTGGTGGCGACAGCTTGATCTGGGCCCCCTTCTGACCTGCTACCTTAATTAAAGTAGGCAGTAATACTACCTTTATTTGAGGGTGGAAAAAAAAAACTAGGCATACACCCTTAATCTTAGCACAGGGGAGGCAGAGGCAGGTGACTCTCTTAAGTTCAAAGGTAGCCTGGTCTACGTAATGTGGCCCCAAAGAAACAAGAAAGGGAGGATCTCAAAGTCAGGCAGGCACCCTGCCTTAAGCCCATATTGTGCGAGGGAGAGGGACGGGGTGCGCAAGTGCTGGAATGATGGTAGACCTCTTACAGCATCACCAGCATGCTAGCTACAATATATATTAGTGTCAGTTTCTTCCCATATAGAACAAACAGGGATGGCCTCGATGACTCTGTAGCTCCGATGTTCACAGACATCGCTGGTGGGATGAGATGGGGGAGCTGACAAGGAGACCCAGGCCTTGACGGTTCAGTAGGAGGGCCTAGCATGGAGTGGGTAGGCCCTCCCACTCTTACTCCACCCACAACCCGGGCTCAGGTTGCTGTTGTGGTTGGGCTCCTTTCCAGAGATCCTTGGAGCCTTGCTGTCTGTACTGTCTATCTGGGTGGTGACCGGGGTGCTCGTGTACCTGGCTGTGCAGCGGTTGATTTCTGGAGATTATGAGATCAAAGGGGACACCATGTTGATCACTTCGGGCTGCGCTGTGGCTGTGAACATCATGTGAGTGTGGCCCCAGTTCCCCCCCACACACACACTATCCCCACCACCATTGCAAGCCTCCATCAGCTCCCAAGGGAAGGAGTCTGCGCTCCCCTTCCAGGAGCTGTAAATGAGTTCAGAGTTTAAGGCATTCCAGTAGGACAGAGTTTCCCCCATGGTTTTGAGTTCTGGCACTTGCTTCACATCGTCTCATTTAGACCCGAGGGCAAGGACATGGGTGTTATGGAATGTTATGGAGCAAGTGGGTACCTGGCAGGCCCATGGCAAGGCGTGCCCCTGAGTAATTCCAACGCGCAACAGATCTGGAGGTTTAGATAAAGGAGGTTTAGCGGGGGAAGGGAGAGGAGTGAGGACCTGGGAAGGGGCAGAGGCAGAGGAGTGGACTATAGACAGACAGAGGGGAACAGAGCCAAGAGGGCAGAGAAGAGGGGAGGGGTACAGAGAATGACAGAAGGGAGGTGGGGAGAGGGATGGAGGGGTTGCACAAGTGCTGGAATGGCAGGCAGTCCTTTTATATGTAGCCCACACCTGACCACCTGGCGGATCATGATGTGAACCATTGCTAGGTCCCCAAGAGGAGCCTAATGCAACCGCCTGTAAGCTAACAACCAGAGGTTATGAACATGCACCCCCACATTTTGTGTCTGAGAATAACCTCCAAGGCCAAACACAGCAATCGGGTATATCTGGTCCATGCTGGAACAGAGGCTAAGTGAGGTTGACATGGCTAAAACTGCTCTCACTAGGAAGGGCCGGTGGGCACAGCATGGGTTTGTGGGCCTTCTGTCTCCTGTGCTCACAATCTCGGTCTCCCCACTTTTAATGTGATGGGGTGAACCTGCTGACTTCATTGCCCGCTTGCTCCGAAATTCAGCTCTGGAGATTGAGCTCAGACAACCTCCCATTATGGGCAGAGCTCTTGGCCCTGTGGCTCTGAGCCAAGGCTGTAGATTGCTAAGCCTGAGAGGCTCACCGAGTACTGAGGCCTCAGGATTTCACTGGCGGGGAGGCAAGCCCTAATGGGTAGACTGTGCCTGGCTGATTTGAAACTTCATCCAGCCCCTGGGCTTTGTTTGTCTTCACAGAATGGGGCTGGCCCTCCATCAGTCTGGACATGGACACAGCCATGGGCACAGCCATGAGGACAGCAGCCAGCATCAGCAGAACCCCAGTGTCCGAGCTGCCTTCATTCATGTGGTTGGGGACCTTCTGCAGAGTGTGGGCGTCCTGGTGGCAGCCTATATTATATACTTCAAGGTCAGAACGGGGCACAGGTGGAGAGGGATGGGCTAGTACTTGGGGCTGCCCTGCACAGGGCTTTTTCCAGGCTGGGTTCCCTCCAGTTTGGGATGAGAGGGTAGAGAAAGGGAAGGAATATTTATGTAATACTTAGCAAGTCTTGGCACCTTTTTATTTATTTATTTATTTATTTTTCGGAGCTGGGGACCGAACCCAGGGCCTTGCGCTTGCTAGGCGAGCGCTCTGCCACTGAGCTAAATCCCCAACCCCGGCAGTTGTTTTGTATGTGGTTCCGGAAAGTCCTGTAACTTGTCCAGTTTCACATAGGCTGTGAAGCTGGATCTAAGCCCAAGACTGTGTTGCTGAAGCCCGGGCATTGCACATCACACACACAGGCAGTGGGAGGTAGAAAGAGCCACTTGTGTGTCCAAAGCTGTATGATGAATGAATTGCTTGGGTCTCATTCAACCTCAGTTTTTCCACCTGTAAAATGGGAATGGTGAATCAACGGCTGGGACCTCTTTTTAGCTCCGCCTAGATCTCAGCTTTTTAGGAAGGTGCGTTCTGAGCTCTTGGTGGAGAATAGAATAGAAAACTGATGGACAAGGGCCAGAGTGAGGCCTCTTCTCACCCTGAAGAGCGACCTCCCCTGATAGAGTGCTGCTGGAGGGAAGGAGGAAGACCCAGGCTGATGCTGATGAGGCCCAGGTTTGTTTTCCTTCTGCAGCCCGAGTACAAGTACGTGGACCCCATCTGCACCTTCCTCTTCTCCATCCTGGTCTTGGGGACAACGTTAACCATCCTGAGAGATGTGATCTTGGTTCTCATGGAAGGTAACTTGGACCTTAGGACTCTGGGGTGGGTGGCACACAACCTTAGGTTGTGCGTGGAAACCAGAGCTTGCCACCCGGGTGTCTTCTTCAGCCGGATTTTGTTGTCATTGAACCAGGGTCCCACTGTGTAGCTCTGGTTGTTGTCCTGCAACTCACCACATAGACCAGGTTGGCCTCAAACTCACAGACATCCACCTGCCTCTGCCCCTGCCTCCCAAGTGCTGGCATTAAAGCTGAGTCGCTGTGCTGAGCTCTCTCCCAGACTTTTAAGACAGTGTCTTAGTTAGGGTTCACTGCTGTGAACAGACACCATGACCAAAGCAGCTCTTCTAAGGACAACATTTAGTCGGGGCTGGCTCACAGGTTCAGAGGTTCAGTCCATTAGCATCAAGGCAGGAGCATGGCAGCATCCAGGCAGGCATGGTGCAGGAGGAGCTGAGAGTTCTACATCTTCACCTGAAGGCTGCTAGAGGAAGACTCACTTCCGGGCAGCTACAATGAGGGTCTTAGAACCCACACCCACAGTGACTTCACCTGCTCCAACAAGGCCACATCTCTAAATAGTGCCACTCCCTGGGCTGAGCATATTCAAGCCATCACAGACAGGGTCTCACGTAGACCAAGCTGGTCTTGAACGCACAGGTTGTCTGCCTTTGCCTCTGGAGTGCTAGGACTAAGGCTGCTGCCATACTCACCTCACCATGTTTTTTTAATTACGTATTAGGGTCTCTCACTGAACCCAGAGCTTTCTCAAAGCTGGGCTGGCCAGCAAGCCATGGTGTCCTTGTTATTCATCTCCCATCCAGCTCTAGGGTTCCTGAAGAGATTTTTTGTTTTGTTTTGTTGTTTGTTTGTTTGTTTGTTTGTTTGTTTTTGGGTGCTGGGCACCTGAAGTCAGTCAGATCCTAACTTTACTCCCTCACCCATCTCCCCACATCTGAGGCTCTCTAATTAGACTAAGCTGACTGGCCAATAAGTCCCAAGGAATCTGCCTGTCTGGGATTACAATGTGCACACCGAGTGCATGTGTGTGCGTGCACATGTGTCTAGTGCGAGTTCTGAGGGATCTAACAGGCATCTAGCTCTGTGGTTACCAGCTGAATTCTCTCCCCAGCCTGCCATTGGGGTTCTCTTTCAGCCTGTGTCTAAACAGCCTCAAGGATGGTGTGGATGTTTGGAGAACCACTCCACCACACTGGAGTGGGAGCCGGGCTCTGGGACCTAACACCGGTCCTCAGGGCTCTGAGCTGACCAAGTTCCCAGCTGGGTCTCAGCCAGTGCTCACCCTCCCCAGCATGGAATGTGTCTTCCTTGGCTGGTCACGTGGCTGAGTGGCCTTGGTAACACCTGGTGTCCCTCCCCCAACAGTCAGGTGCCTTTGAGCAGGAAGACTGGGATTCGGGTGTGTTCTGGGTTCTATGGTTTTGTATGAGGGGCCGAGTTTGAAATAGCATCTTTCAGCATCATCCTGGCCCTGGAACTCAACACCAGGTTGGCCACAAACTCTGCCTTCCAAGCGCCAGGTTTAAAAGCATGTACCTCCAAACCCAGCAACTCTTTTTTTTTTTTTTAATTTTTTTTCATTTATTTATTTATTATGTATATATCATACAGCTTTCTGCCTGCATGTATGCACCTGCAGGCCAGAAGAGGGCACCAGACCTGATTATAGATGGTTGTGAGCCACCATGTGGTTGCTGGGAATTGAACTCAGGACCTCTGGAAGAGCAGTCGGGTGCTCTAAACCACTGAGCCATCTCTCCAGCCCCCAGCAACTCTTAAAAATGAAGATTCTATTTCATTTTCGAGACAGAGTCTCAATTTATAGCCCTAGCTGTTCCAGAATTCACTATGTAGCCCAGACTGGGCCTCAAATTTACAGAGATCCACCTACCTCAGCTTTCTGACTTCTAGGACCTTTAAAGGGTGCTGGGAATTGAACCTTGATCCTCCAGAAGAGCAGCAAGTGGTTCCAGTCTCTAATTCCTTGTTTTTGAGACGGGGTCTCCATGTCCATCTCAGACTGGACCGCCCCAGCCTCCCAAGTGTTGGAAATAGAGACACCTGTGGCCATACATGCTGGGTGAATCTACCTCAGCTCAGCCCTTTCCCACAGCTCTCAGGGCACTCATCCTGTACATGCCCCAGCGGCAAAGCGGTCTATAAAATGATCTCCCTGGAGCCACCTCGATTCATGGGGTTCAGGGACAGTTGGAAGAGTAGAGCTCAGGCCTGGGGTTGGCAGGGGTTCCAAGGCAAGGCAGTTAAGGCATCCATCCTATGTGACTGACCTTGCCGCTCCTCATGGGCCCACATCTGTAATCCCAGCACCCAGCAAGCTGAAGTAGAATTTTCCCAGACCGGTGTGGGGGCGCATAGCAACAAGACTCTGTCTAAAAAGCAGTTTAGAATGAAAATTTAAGTAGGGTTCTGCTCTGGGCACTGACGTTATAGCTGTGAGCAGAACCGTCTCATGTTCTTAGAGTTTCCAGACACAGATAAGTTAAATCATTGGGGTGTTGTGGGGGGGTTGATGTTCCCTGTGAGGGATGGGAGCCTCGTGGAGCCGCTGGTCATGGAGGCCTTCTGCATAGGTAGCCCTGGAGGAATGGGGCGGGAGGGGCGAGACCGTTAGCATTGTGTTCGATGTCCCCAGGGACTCCCAAAGGTGTGGACTTCACAACTGTGAAAAATCTTCTGCTGTCCGTGGATGGTGTGGAAGCCTTACACAGCCTACATATCTGGGCGCTGACAGTGGCCCAGCCCGTGCTGTCTGTCCACATAGCCATTGGTGAGTACAGGTCGAGGGAGAAGCGTCCAAGGGCCTGGGGCCCTTCAGGAGGGTTTGCCAAGGTCTGGCCACATGCTAAGCTTGCCCTTTGACCCTCGCCACTGTGTTTCTCGAGAGAGATAACTCCCTTGTACAGGGGAGAGTCGAGAGGGGTGAGTGGGTGGGAGAGACAGGCTCAAGCTCTCTGGCTTACCTGATGCAGGACACCCCCTAGTGTCTCTTGTCCCCTAGTCTGTGCCCCAGGGGTAGACGTGAATGCAAACACCCCATGTTTCTCTCTTCCTAGCCCAGAATGTTGATGCCCAGGCTGTGCTGAAGGTGGCTAGGGACCGCCTCCAGGGGAAGTTCAATTTCCACACCATGACCATCCAAATTGAGAGTTACTCTGAGGACATGAAGAGCTGCCAGGAGTGCCAGGGCCCCTCGGAATAACTCCTGGCCAGACACCGTCTCACTGGAAGCATGGCCAAGACCTGTGGGTAGAATAGTCCGTGTGCAGCCGGGACCCCAGGATCAAGACACGGCCTGGTCCACTACACTATGGGACTCTCCTAGGATGGGGACACAGCAGACGAGGCCCCACTTCTCTTCCAGGACTGTGTTTAGGCTGGATCCTGGACTAGTATCATGCTCACACCACAGCTGGAGAAACACTGAGGCGCAGAAAGGGATTTTGGGGTGTCCTTGTATGAGCCAGGGTCTCTGTCTGAACCAAAAGTTGAACAAGATCCACGTGTCACGTGACTGGATAGTTGGAGCTCCCTTTAAAAGAATCGGTCACATTGATAAAAGTTTTTGAACTGGAGTCAGGGGGAAGATCTGAGGATGTTTTATTAGAATTTGGGAGAAGGAAAAAAAAAAAACAAAAAGCCAATCACAGTCCAGGCAAGCCAAGCCGGACATCTCAGCAGCTGCTGAAGGAGAGGGAGGTTGAAGAGAGAGCCAGGGCTTCTGAGTTAGGGTCAGCAGTGGAGTTCTGTAAACAGCTGGATGGTTATAATGGGGAGCGGGTTAAAGGAAAGTGAGAGCGTCACGCACCCGCAAGCGGGTGTGCGTGCACACACGATTTAAAGACAAAAATGAAGAGAGGAAAAGGGGGAGGAGAAACCGGCTTCTGAGTTAGTTTGGGAAAGCAAGCTAACTTAGCGGTTAAGGTCTATAAGCAAGTGCCTGTATGTGGGACCCCAGAGAGCCATGAGTGACCTAATCAAAGAACGAACTGTTCCTTGGCATGTCTTCGGGTGACTGACCGGCCCAACTGAACGAACTCTGAAAGACTGCGTAGAGGTCGGGCCGTAACTTGGTGGAGTTGTTCCTCTCCGTCTTTAGGTGAATTTCTGTGATCAGTGTCAGGTAATCAGGTCTGAGCCACCCTCGAGGGAGGGCTATGGGAGGTAACTGTTCTAATCTTTGGGACAGGTTAACTCCATCCTCACCAGGGGTAGAAAGAACCTAGATCCCATTCTTTTGTCCAGGAGGAATTTGCTCCTAGGGGAGGGGAGACGGATCTTAAGGATCCGTCCCTGATTAGCTTTACTGACCTGGGAGAAGAGCCTTTGTCTTGGCTATATAACATGGCTTGCCAAGGCCTTGGGGACAGCATTCATACAACTGCCCCTGAGACATGAGGCCAAGGGGCACCGGAGGCTTCCCTCTGCCTTGCTCACTTTGGCTGTGGGCCCCAAGTGACTTCCTGGAAGAGAAGGAGGAAGAGAGGCCTCTTCATAGGGAAAAACCTGGCTGGTTCCTTCCTGGTACCCCAGCCCAGGAAGCCATGTCAGTGGCCTTGACAGGTGGCAGGACAGATTCCGGTTAGCGCTTGTTCTCATAGCCCCAGGGCCAGGCCACTTCCCTTGACCTGTCTCAAGAGATAGGAGATCCTGCTCTGTTGCCTAAGCGACCGTGACCTCATTAGGGGTGAGGACGAGTCCAGGGGCTGACAGGAGGGGTGGTCTTAGAGTCTGTGTGAAAAATCCTTAGAGCTGGCTTGAGGTTACAGGCACAACAGGTGAGAGATGTCCCCAATCTTATACAGGTGACAGGCCTGCCTTCGTAGGAAGTCCTGCGCCAATGTGCACATGTTAATGCAGGCCAACTGGTTGTCACTTCTTAGTACCCGTGACTCACACGAAGACCAGGGACATCCTGACATCTCCCCCACAGGACTGTGCAGACAGCCTAGCCTGGTGGTTGTGTATTGGTTTCTTTGATCAGTGTCCTGGAAAGGCTCTTGTGAAGGGCCAGACAGGCCTCCCACGTTCCTGCATTGGCTGCCCTAGCACATAAGAGGAAAGGCTAGGTGTTGGCCTCCACCAACACCACCCAATTTTAAAAAATAAATGGCTAGCATTTGTTTTATGTGTGTGAGTATTTTGCCTTGCAGGTGTCTATGTGCACCACATGCATACTTGGTACCATTGGAGACGAGAAGGCATCAGATCCCCTGGAACTCGAAGATGGTCGCGAGCCACCCTGTGGCTGTGGGAACTGAAGCCAGCCGTCTCTAACCCTAGCCCTCGAGATAGCCTTGAACTCCCGGTCATCTTAAATTTTTTAAAAAATTGATTATTGTGTGTCTGTG
The DNA here is from genome assembly GCF_011064425.1 of Rattus rattus. Lineage (NCBI taxonomy): Eukaryota > Metazoa > Chordata > Mammalia > Rodentia > Muridae > Rattus > Rattus rattus. Next base: position 23,892,141 of record NC_046154.1, on the reverse strand, counting down.
TACGGGCGTGGGCATGTGTGTTCTATAGTGAGCTAAGGTCAGAGGACAACCTCAGGGAGTTGGTTCTCTCCTAACACTGTGGGCTCTGGGGATGGAATCCAGGTCACCAGGCCTGCCCTTTTCCCCCACAGAGCCATCTCACTGGCCCTCTTGTCTCTGCCTCCTAAGCTGTCATTAGAGGTATACAGCAGACATCTGGCTTTTTCGATTCTTAGTTTTAGATAGCCTGCGCTAGCCTGACCTTCCCATCCTCCTGCCTCAGCCTCTTGAGTAGCTGAATCCCAGCCTGTACCTGGCCCCCATGCCTTTGAACTTCCCTCCAACTGTGAAGAAAAACTATGCCTTCCGGCACTGTCCTGCTGATTGAGGGTCAGGTCTGTGTGAAATCAGTGTGGACCTGGGATGGGGAAGATAGACTCCTCCAGTCTCAAGTAATCAAATGCCCACCCCTCAGCCTCCATTAACCCTAGGATTCTGGAGGATTCAGGCGTCACAGTGTGTCACATCCTTATACCTCTCAAGAGAAGGTCACCCGGGACCCCTTTCAGAGGGGTCTCCTGCCCCTGCCCCTGCCTCCTGAGTGGTGGAGACTATAGACGCCAGCCACCAGAGTCTCTTCTTTCTTTCTTTTTAAATTGTGCGTGCACACACACATACTTATCTGTATGTGAACCACAAGTGTGGGTGCCTTCGGAGGCCAGAAGAGGGTGTTGGATCCCCGGGAACAGGAGTTATAGGTGTTTGTGATCCATCCAATGTGGGACCTAGGAACCCAGGAAGGGGTCCTTTGCAAGAGTAAGTGTTCTTAACCACTGAGCCATCTCTCAAGGTCCCCACCCCCCAACTTCCATTTTTATAGAAAATGAAGGTTCAGAGGGACTAAGTCCTACAGCTGATGTGGGACAGATGTCCCTCATTCCTGGGCAGTAGAAGTTGAGACTTGCCCTGAGTTGAACATTTAGCACAGTGCGAGCCCTGAATTCAACAATGCCTTCCACAAAGGCATAACCATCCCAAGGCAGTTGGTCCATCGTCCTGGGTGTTTGAGCCACCACTGCAAAGGTGCCTTCTGTCCCCCGGCTGGCCCTGGCACGGGGTGCCCTTTCTATCCTTGGCAGGCTGCCTAGATCGCAGCTGTGTGTCCTCTCACCCTCAACTGTTCTTGACCCTGGGCCAGGCCACCTCCCCCACTTTAATCTCCAGTCCGCCCCCTCCCCCCACCTTGCACCTCAAAGCATCTGACAGCTCCCGGCTTCCATTAGACAACTGGCTTTCCACACCCAGCTGTGACAGACTCCAGGAAAGACCTGAGTCATACAGGGGCCAGGAGTGAATTGGAGAAAGGGGGTGGGAGGCCTCAGGGGACAGCCTGTTCCAGCCAGCAACCTAGTCACGGGAGTTTCCACAGCGGCTGAAGCCATCAAAGAAGGAAAACACCCGATACCTTGGACTGGGTTAGACCGCCCCCCTCTCCCTGTCTGGAATCACACCAGTTCCACACCACGCCCCTCGTTGACCCTGAGCGCCCGCCACACAGCTAAGCTGCTGGAAGGGTATTTATAGCCGGAGCGTGAGTGGGCAAGGACACGTGCTTTATTTCGGAAGCGATAATTCCAGTTCCAGGTGGATGAACCCAGGAAAAGCAGCCTCCCCTCCCCCACTCCACTCTCACCTACAGGACGCTGAGGACAGCTCTCTTCCTCAGGACCAGCCCATCTGCCAACAACCCGAGCTCCAAGTGTTTGGGTCAAAGTGGAGTTCTGTCATATTCCTCCCAGGTTCTCATACTGGGGTCTGCACACACCAGTGCCCCATTTTATCCGTAGTCTTTAACTCCATTTCAGTCTGGCACTGTGGCTCACCCCTGTAACTCTAACACTTGGAAAACTGAGGCAATAAGACTGCTGTGAGTTCCAGGCCAGAGTGGGTTACAGACTCGGACCTTGTCTCGCCTCCTCCCCGCCTCCCGACCCTCTAAATTCAAGAAGCAGTCGGGGAGTGTAGTGCATGAATTTAATCTCAGCACTCAGGAAGCGAATGGCAGGTGGATCTCTGTGAATTTGAGGCCAACCTGGCATACAGAGTGAGTTCCAGGACAGCCAAGACTACCCAGAGAAACCCTTACTTGAAAAACAAAAACAAACAAACAAACAAAAACAATAACAAACTATAAAGAAAGCAAAACCAAATTCCATTTCTTTGGGGGGAGAGAAGTGCAGCAGCTGATCTCTAGTGGTCAATATTGGTAGTGCAATGCTTCTGGTCACCCAAGATTCGGCGTCTGCCGTGAAGCTGGCACGCTACACCCAATCCTCTGGTTATCCCGGACTCCTGGCCTCTGTTTACTCTTGATTGATCCTGGGAATCCTGGTGACTGCATTCTACGTCGACTCCAGGGTAAGGGACAGCGTTTTGTCTAGTGCACATTCTGCCCGTGTTCCCCCACGCTGGCAACCAGTTAATACTCTCGCAGCCATTGCTCAAATATGCACAGTGCACCTGCCAGACCACAGAGAAAAGGGCAGGACCCGTTCTCCCGAGCTCCCAGGCGGGTCCTGGGGCCGGGTGGTGTGCTCAAGGCCACTCGGCAGGAATCGTGCGAGAACTTCGAGACCACCAAGGAGGTGAGTGCGGGTCAGATGTGGACCAGGCAGAGATGCAGAGAAAGCCATTTCGGGGAACGAGATGAGCCTGTGCACCATCCTGTACACCGGCCTGTGCCAAACGTGCCAAACGCAACCCCACCGCAGCCAGGGAAGGTCCGGGTTCCCGGCCCTCAGCAATCCCTATTGTGATTGGCCAACCAGGACAGGACTTTGATCCGTCTCGTGTCCAGCAGGCAGTTAGAGCGCCTCGCCTAGGGTTTCTCTAAACTGCGATACTTCTTGCGTTGCACTGATACCGGGTCCTTGAACAGCACCGGATCCAGACGCACTCGAGAGGAAACCAGAGGCATGTGGCCCAGCCCTGCTGCTAAACGGTTGATGCAGTCCTGATCCAGGGCCTGAGGCTCCGGCACGGGTCTTGGACCCTCAGAAGCCTAAGAGGTGAGAGGGAAACGTGTCCGTGAGGTTTGTTTTCTGAACCCTCACCCTGTTGCAACAAGATTTGAATTAGAGTGTGAGGAGACTCCGCCCTCTTTTCGGTACCCAACGGGCGCTTTCCGAGTGGGGACCAGTCCGTGGAGTCGCCTCACCATTGGTGCAGCCTCCTGGTGCTGCCTGCTGTAAGGCACCTTGATAGGGGGCAGTTTGGTGACGGTTGCTACCAGGAAGTTCATCAGGATGTCAACACAGGTGGGAGTCTCATCGGCTATGCCCCTCAGGGCCTTAGGCAGGGAGTGAGTGAAGAGGGTGTGGTAGTATCTGTAAGATACAGAGTAAGCCTTGGGGGAGGGGGACGGGAAGAGGCTGCAGGCAGGATCCATTTCCCTTCCTTTGACCCCAGATCCCAAGTTCCAAGACCTGTACCCCATCCCCTAGCTCCTCTCACAGGGCGCTCCCATCCCGGGCATAACCCACTTTCCGGGTGCCCTGTGATTTAGGAGGTGGGCAATGATTCTATATTTGCCCCAGTCCCTCCTTGGGGACCTCTTTCTGTGTTCCCAAGTCTGAACTCTGACAGACTTGGTGGCAGGGGGAGTGCTAGGCGGTTCCAAAGCCACCAAACATGGCTACCCAAAGACCAGCTTCAGGGAGGCTGTGTACAAGCTGGACCCACTCTGCACCCATGGAGGTTATCCTCTATTCTGAGAAGGCCATGCAGAGCCTCTGGGGGAAAAATCTACAAAAAGTTTCACGATACATGCATGAGGTCTAAACAGATTAAAGAATCACTTTCCAGAGGCCCCAGAAGCCAGGCCTGGTGGGGAACGGTACCTGCAAGCTCAGCACGGTAGCAGAAGATCACACACCTGAGGTCAGCTTGGGCTACATAGGGAGGCCCTGTCTCTGAGCCAGGGTTCCATGTTCCTGGGGCTGACCTCAAACTCACTACCCAGCTGACTGTGACCTTGAACTCCATATCCCAGTTTCCACAGGACCAGCACTAGGATTACAGATGTGCGCTCTCATGCCCAGGTTTGGCAGATTCAGTGTTAAGGTTAGAAGCCAGGACTTTCGAGAGCTAGGGACTCGAAACAAACAAACAAACAACTGGGCCATATCCCCAGCCCAGATCAAAGAGCAAAAACCAATCGGGGCTGTGGGGATGAGGATCCCACCCACTCCGGGTCAGGACCGTGGCGTCCAGCCCTTTCTCCCTGCTCTGGGGCCAAGCTTTGCACCTGTGGTAGAAAGCCGCGGTGGTCAGGACCATGGAGAATTCATTGGCCATCTCAGCACTGTAGCCCCAGCCCCTCCGGGCCTCATCCCAGAAGTGGCTCCCCGTCACAAAGCCCACCATCCGCTCAGGAAAACTCTGCCACACCACAAAGGCAAAGTCCACCTGCAGAGGGAAGGTGAGTTGTGAGGAGGGGTTTCCTGACCAGAACCCTTAGAGCCTAAGGTGGCGAGACCAGCCTGGCTGACTACGGTTGGCGCAGGGCTTAGCGCACAGGGGACCAGAGCATTGCGTGAAGTCCATATTTTTTTGGTCTTTTGGTTTGGTTTTTGGTTTTTTGAGATGGGGTTTCTTTGTGCAGCTCTGGCTGACCTGGAAATCAATCCGTAGACCAGGCTGGCCTCGAGCTCACAGAGGTCCACCTGCCTTTGCCTCTCGAGTTCTAGGATTAAAGGCATGCGCCATTGCCCGGCTATTAATTACTTGAAGGTTTACTAGACGTTTAACGTGAGTATCTCTGAGGAGACTTGGAGGGAGCTTTCCCAACCAGGAGCTCTGTGTTAGACTTCTATTTGGAGGCCACCACAGCAAGAGGCATGAGAGCTCAGCCTGTGGGAACCTGAGGGGGCTGAAGTGCCCTCGGGCTCCATTCACACCATACTGGACATCTCCTGGGCCCAGCCCCTCACCTCACTGGTAGAAAGAGTGCTCTGAGCATCAAGGCTGAGGATGACATTGGTGCTGATGTTGCTGTACGGGAAGAATCGGTCGCTGACCTGTGGTGGGGCAGAGGGAGTTTAGGGCGACTCAGCCATGAGAACCACCCCTCAACACTCCCCACCCCCACCAAGTATGAACCCTTCAGATAGGGTATAGAAGAGGGAGCCAGGATTATGGAAGCCTGCCTGCAAGCCTAGTTTACGGTTTCCCACTTTGGCTCTAAAAGCCAAGTTCCCTCTGCTGGTATTCCACTCGTATTAAGCTCAGACCAATTATTTGAAAGAATCAGACTTGGTGCCAGCATGTGGTGCATGGGGCCCCTGTGATGCCATTGCCCAGGTTCCCAGCTCCCGCCCCCTCCGAGTGCAGTATGCTACCCTCTCTGGTATTTCTCCATGAGCCTACGTTCCTCCCCACACCCTTTCTGGGACATCCACACAGTCTCCTGTCTCCTACATCTCAGGAACCCCAGTGCTGTGGAAGTGTATTCCCCAGGGCCAGGGAGGGAAGGACGTTTTACGCTGCTGGAAATGGGGACCCCAGGACCCTGTACAATAGCAGGCAAATCTGTACCGCTGAGCCTCACTCTAGTGTAAGATCATTCCAATCAGACCTGTAGCTAGAACCCAGGGCCTGATTCCTTCAGACCCCTATAGAACTCCAGCTTGGCTCAAAACGTCCTGTGGCTGTCCTCCCTGGTCCCCAGTGGGAGTCCTCCCGCTTACCTTCCTGTGTCCCTCAATGACTGTTAGGGGCACTGCTGTCTTGGGCCACCTGTCAGGGGGTGGCTTCTCACTGTTCCAGAGGATTAGGATCTGGGAAGAAAGGGGACTTGTCTGCAGTCTGGGATTGGGTTAGAATGGGAGTCCCCAGGGTGCTCTTTCTTAGGGTGGATGGAGCACAGGGAACAGCTACTTATGAGCACATGACAGGTGGGGGCCGTGGGATTGGCCTTATGATGGGCAAGAGTCCTGGCTAAGACCGGGATGGTAGTGCATGCCTGTAATTCTAGCATTTGGGAGGCAGAGGGAAGCAGATCTCTGAGTTCAGGGCTAACCAGGATTAAATAGTAAAACTGTCTCCAAAAAATCTTTTTAGTGTGGGTGCCCTAGACTGGGTTCTGATTGATTGAGTGAGTGAGTGAGTGAGTGAGTGAGTGATTGATTGAGACAGGATCTCTCTGTGTAGCTCTGGCTGTCTTAGAAGCCATCATGTGGTTCTGACTGGCCTTGAATTCACAGTCCTCTGCCTCCAGAGTGCAGTGATTAAAGTCGTGTGTCACTACACTGGGCTCTGACTTTAGACTCAGTCCCCATTACCGTCTGAGGCCTATATTCTCTCCTTGTCATTTCCTGCTCTGCCCAGCCCACACCTCATGTGCAGAGGCTCCCTCTGCACCTTAGCCTAGCAACTTCCTCTGAGAGTCAACCTGGATTCTCTGTGGCTTTGTGTTGTTACTTTGACTGATTTATTATTTTATGTGCGTGACTGTGTTTGCCTGCATGTCTGTGAGCCTCATGCCTGTCTGGCTCCCACAGAGGTAAGGAGGGGCACCAGATCCCCTGGAACTGGAGTCACTGATGGTTTCGAGCTATCGTGTGGGTGCTGGGAGCTGAACCTAGGTTCCCTGAGACAACAAGTAGTCTTAACCAAAGAGCCATTTCTCCACCTCTGTTTTTGTTTGTTTGTTTATTGTTTTATTTTCTTTTGTTTTATTGCTTTTGAGACAGGATCTTGGTATGTAATCTTGGCTAGCCTTATCTCACTGGGTGGCCGGAGGCTATCCTGCCTCCAACTCTCTGGATTCCTCCTGCCTCAGCTCAAGGGCTGGAATTCTAAACATGTGCGACCATACCTAGCAACCTGTGTCCTCTGGAAGTGAGATTGGACAGTGTTGGTACTAGGGGCTGCTGGCGTTATGAATCATGGAGAGGAGTCCTCTCCTGCCTATCCCTTGATCCTTAGCACTTGAAGCCCCAGGCCTGGTCCCAAAGTGACCGTTGAGTGAGAGAACGTTCAAACGAAAGAACAAACGAATGAATGCTTTTTTCTCCAGCCTCACCAAGAAGCACCAGCTTTCCAAGGGCTTCACCAATTCTGATGGTGTTTGGAGAAAGAACAAGAAACCTGACTTGAAGTCAGCAAGAATCTTTGGAAATAGTCCCTGTGCCTCCCCCAAGATGTGTGGTCATCTAGGGCCTTGCTCTGTTTGCATTCACCCTGGATCCTAGAACCCCAGCTTTCCGGGGGGGGGGGGAGGCAGACCTGGGCACAGTGCCGGGAACCTGCCACTTCCTGGATGAGCTTCGGCGGGGACTCTTCGGAGACGCCCACCCAGATCACGGCGCTGAAACTGCTCCCAGGGCTGGAGCCTGGAGAAAGGAGACACTGGTGTTAGGAGGGAGAAAGTGGAGCCCCTTGGAGAGTGACCTTTGTTGGGGAATCCCAAAGAACCAGAAGCGATGGAGTTTGAGAGAGTGTCTGCAGATGAAGCTGGAGTAAATCTGGGGAAAGCTGAGAGGACCTCAAGTTGTCAGACTCCCAGAACATACCCAGTTGCAGATGATAAAAGGGGAAGTCTTGAAGGCTCGTGGAAAAAGTGGGCAGAGCCAGGAGTGCCCCCGGGGGGTTATTCCACATCAGTGAGGGGTGAGCTGATGCACCCCAGATCCGGTCCTGAATGATCTGTGGAAAGACAAAGTGGCTTGCAGGGGCACAGACAGCAGAATGTGGGTGGGACCTATGAAAGAGCAGACCCTGAGAGGCGGGGCCCGAGGAGAGGCGGGGCCTAACGAGAGGCGGGGCCTGAGGAGAGGCGGGCGGGTTGTGGGCGAAGATAACTACCAGGAGCTTTTAGCTCAGACCTTTTCCTTCAGGCTTCTTCTAGGGGAGAGGCTTGGGCACAGAGCAGCTAGCTGAGTAGCTAGAGGCCAGAAGAGGCGACTTCTGTAGTGGGAATCAAGTGAGAGACTCATGGCTTTTCTTCCTTTCTTCATTCCCACAGACACAACTGTGGGGTCATGCCATTCTCTCGGGACCCAAAAGTCAGAAAAAGCCAGACTCTTTTGGAAATCGGCACCCCAGACTGCTTCTGCCAGTGAGCATATACTTGGAATCCATTGGCTACAGTGGTCCCCAGAGACAAAGGAAAGCTCAAGATTGGTGAAAGACGTTTGCCCAAGATCACGCTGTCACGACTGTTCCTTCACTGTTGCATCCAGGGAGGAAGCACGACAGAGGAGGGAGACGGGAGACATCTAGAAAGATGGAGAGGAGGAGGGCTGAAGGGGAACCCGGGCCCCTGCGGGTGAACCCCCCTTACCTCTAGGGTGGTATGAATGACTTTTTCCACTGAGGAGAAGTAAGCGGTCCACAGAAACTGGGTCTGCTGGCGCAGGGCGAGAACCCGCGAAGGGAGGATTTCACGGAGCGCGGCCAGAACCTGGAGGCACAGAGGGAGGGAGAAAGGAGGCTTGGGGTCCAGCCTCCTTACTGACCCCGCTTAGGAGAAGACTCATCTTAGAGCTTGGGGATCTGGACACTTCTAACGATGTGCACCCTGTGTTCAGGGTCGCACAGGTTTTAAGTGACACTGTGAGGTGACACATACCTGGAAATCCTGGCACCCTGGTGACTGAGACAGGGGGATCTTGAGTTCAAGACCAGCCTGGGCTACATAGGGAAGAGACCTTGTTTTAAAAACAAACAAAAGAAAGGAAGGAGTGGCTGGGGACGTGGCTCGGTAGAGAAAGAGCCAACACAGCACAGCATGGACCAAGCCCTGGGCTTGCTCCCCAGCACCACATAAACTGTCACCATTGACACAAGCCTGCAATCACAGCATCCAGGAGCTGGAGGCAGGAGGATTAGAAGTTCAAGATACTCTAGGCTGTAAAGGGAGTTTGAGGTCAGCATGGGCTACATGAGACCCTATCCAAAATACCAAGGCGAAGAGGGGGCAACAGTAACTGATACAAAGTCCCCAGCCCCAGTTTCCCCATCTGTGGAATGGGTGCATTAAACCATCTCCCTCCCTCGCATGAGGTTGTAAAGACTCAACTAGAAAGTGTTCATTTAGTGCCCAGACGACTGTCTGAATGAATGAATGATGGTAGCACTGTGTGTGGTGTGGTGTGTGTGTGTGTGTGTGTGTGTGTGTGTGTGTGTGTGTGTGTGTGTGTGTGAGAGAGAGAGAGAGAGAGAGAGAGAGAGAGAGAGAGGATCCCAGGTTGCAGGTTGGCCTCAAACTTGCTATGTAGTTGAAAATGACTTTGAATTCCTGATCTCCTGCCTCACGGACCCGTTTGTTGGGATTGTAGGTGTGGAACCCCAGCTAACAGACAGCCACTGCTCACCTGCCTGCCTGCCTCCACCCAGATCCCCAGACTTCTCATGGCAGCTCACACAGATTCTTCAGGCCTGGGCAACTTTCCTTTCATCAGCTGGAAGAGCCATGGCTTCTTACCTATTTATTTCCTATCAGCTGAGCCCCCAGAGATCTAACCTACCCCATTGTACAGATGGGGAAACTGAGGCAGAAAGCGGTTCACAACTGCTCTCAGCACATCCAGAGGCCCCCACCTTCATCTACATCTCTGAGAGCCCCAGAAGGAGGGGGGCAATAGGTATAGATATGACTGCTAGAAGGGGGCCGGGATCCTGGAGTCCCTCCCCTGACATGTCCCCCACCATGAGAACAACCCTGAGCTACCTGCAGCGGGAGCCTCTCATCAGCAATGATGGCTGCTTTGGTCCAGTCGATGACTTCAGAGAAAGGCAGCTCCCAGCGGGGGCTGAGGAGCACAGGGATGCAGCCAGCCTGGGGGGGGCAGGGCAGTCATTGGGGAACCTAGCCCACTACCCCAGGTCACCAGCAGCCCCGCCCCCGTGAGGGAAAGGACAAAGAGGAGAGTAGGGGGGGGCAGGGACCCTCCTTCCTACGTGTAGGTGCCCAGCATTTCCTGCTAGCTCAAGGAGAGGCTGGGGAGTGCTCAGATTGGGGTGTACCTGAAGGGCTTGGAGAAAGCAGGAGGTAGCAGATCGGTGGCCAGGAATGAGGCAGAAGGTGGCATTGGGAAGTATCTCTCCTGGGTAGGTCCTGAGAAGGTACAGGAAGGTCCCTGGACACAGGAGCCTGAGACACCCGCCCCTCACCCTGGCAGCTCCAGTGGCCCCTGGCACCTTACCATGGCATCCCCTCAGTCACAAGACGTAGACCCCACTGTGTCCTCAGACACACAGCCATACACAGGAGATATAACTTGGTTATAACAGACATAACCAAGAGCAGCGACCTGGTCTCTCTGCTCCCTGCTCCATGGGGATTCAGAGACCCTGCCTGCTAGTTCTGTGTCTGCCCCCGGTGGCCTGAGGCATCTCCCTTTTCTTCCTTGTACCTCAGTTCTCTCGTCTGCAAAATGGGGGTGCCTGGATCTCCGGTCCTTCCTTTCACTTCTGCTCTGGCCTAGGCATCCTCACCTGAGTAGCCCCCACATCCAGCCCTCCTCCTCACCTGAGTGACCCCCACCCTCAGCTCTCCCCACATTGGTAGCTCAGCCATGAAAGGCTTCTCTGTACTGAGGTGGGCTGGGCCTCCAGCCTGGAACCGCACAGGAAGCTCTAGGACAGGCCTCCTCTGTTCCCCCGCTCCTCCCCCAGCCCCAGGACCGTGATCAGGTTGTGCCAGGGATTCTGTGAGGGAGGTCCCAGAGCCACAGCCCCCCTCAGAGCCACCTCTCTGGTACTGCCAGTCCAGGGAACCGATGGCTAGCATCCTGCTGGGGAAGGAAGGACCAGAGGGACCCATGGGTGCGCAATCCTCAGTAAGGTGCATGAAGAGGACCACTCAAGACCCACCCCAGTGGCTCTCTGCTCTGACCTCCAGCAGACAGATCTGGGAGTATCCGGCGGTGCCTCTGGACAGTTGGGGAACCCGAGCCTCAAGGAGAGGGACCCTGACTGTGGTTAGAACTAAGCCGGCCAATTCCAACCCCAGGTTTTTTCAGCTATCATGAGGGATATGTCCAGGGGTGCATCAGGAGCCTCTGGAAGGAACCACAAAGCAAACTTGACCCCCACGCTTATCACATCAAAAGCTACAGTACTGATCAGGCAGCCCCAGCTCCCCCCAGTAAGCTATAAGGAACTAAAAAGCCCTAGCTGAAGACTCCAGTGAGCCCACAGAGAGAAACAGACTCATCAGACTGTACCCCTTGGCCTCCAGGTCCCCTTTAATCTCTCCTTTGGATGTCCTCTCCCCTCACCCTCTGCCTCATCTACTTGGGGGAATTCCTTTGGCTTCATGTCACCTTCTCCGGGAAGCCCTCCTTGATACCCGAGCCAACCACCACTCCTGGCACAGTTCTAAGTGCTTTGCTCGTAGGAAGGTCATTCTCACAGCAGCCCCTGAGATGGAAACCACTGCTGTATCATCCTATCTGACAGTGAGGGAACAGAGGCCTGAAGTCATGCTTAGCTTTGAAATAGATCAGACTCCAGGCTGGAGAGATGGCTCAGCGGTTAAGAGCACTGACTGCTCTTCCAGAGGTCCTGAGTTCAAATTCCAGCAACCACATGGTGGCTCACAACCATCTGTAATGGGATCTGATGCCCTCTTCTGGTGTGTCTGAAAACAGCTACAGTGTAGTTATATATAATGAATAAATAAATAAAATCTTTTATTTTTTCTAAATTTTTTTTTTTTGGTTCTTTTTTTCGGAGCTGGGGACCGAATCCAGGGCCTTGCGCTTCCTAGGCAAGCGCTCTACCGCTGAGCTAAATCCCCAACCCCAATGTTCTGCTGTTTAAGGTATACACCATAGGCCTAGGGTTTTGGAAGCCCAGGGTTAAAGTAATGGCTTTGCCCACGGTCGTGGAATTCACCAGGGCCTGACCTTGGCAGAGCCACACTGTGATTTCCATGGGTCCTGGGCACTTTAACTTTTGCTGTTACTCCTACCCTGGGGGAAAAGTTTATATTTAAAAAATACATTTAGGTTGGGGATTTAGCTCAGTGGTAGAGCGCTTGCCTAGCAAGCGCAAGGCCCTGGGTTCGGTCCCCAGCTCCGGAAAAAAAAATAAATAAAATAAAAAAATAAAAAATACATTTAACTACTGTGTTGAAATAAAAGCAAATACTGTCATATATTGGAACGTTTTCTTTCATCTAAGCATTCAGACATTTTCTTTCGAAGCTACTTTCCTGTGGCCTCAAAGTGTCCCTGGACTCCACAGATCATCCAAGGGTTCGAGCAGGGATATGGAAACTGGATTTACACTAAAAATGGGAGAGATCACCAGGAGTGGTGGCACACACCTCTAATTCCAGCACTCAGGAGGCAGAGGCAGGTGGATCTCTGGGAGTTCAAGGCCAGCCTGGTCTATAGAAGTTTGATTCGTGGACCCATATAAAGATGGAGAGGCAAAACCAACTTCACAATTTTTTTCTCTCTCTCTCTCTCTCTCTCTCTCTCTCTCTCTCTCTCTCTCTCTCTCTCTCTCTCCCCTCTGTCTCTGTCTCCCCCCCCACACACACGAAGACAAAACTAAACTTTCTAACGTGAAGGGGAGATGGGAATGTGGTTCAGCAATTCAAACGTTTGCAGCACAAGAGACCTTGGTTTCGGGGCTGAAGAGCTGGCCCAGCAGTTAAGGACACTTCCTGCTCTTGCAAAGGACCCAGGTTTGGTTCCCAGCACTCACACAGTAGCTCACTGGAACTCCAGTTCCAGGGGATTCAATGCCCTCTTCTGGTCTCTGAAGGCATCTTGCATGCACACCATACACATAAACACATGAAAGCACACGCGCGCGCGCACACACACACACACACACACACACACACACACGAAACAATAAATGGTTTGGGGGTTGTTCTTTAAGACAGGGTTTCTCTACATAACTTACCTGGCTGTCCTGGAACTCCCTCTGTAAACGGAGCTGACCTTAAAACTCCGAGATCCACCTGACTCAGATTAAAGGTGTTGCCACCACTGCCCAGTTCTAAAACCATAATTTTTAAGAGTCTAGACTCTGGGTTCCCCAGCCCCCGGCTAAACCCATCTCAACATGAGGTATATGCAGATGGGATCTCTTGGGTAAGCTGACCGGTTAGAGCAGGCAAGCTCTGGGTTCAGGTGAGGGACCCTGCCTCAATGTATCAGATAGAGAGTGAGAGAGGAAACAGCAGTCAACTTTGGGCTTCCCCATGCACGTACATGCATGTACATACATGTACATGCATGTGCACATGTACCCCCAACACGTGTGGCTGCATAAATGTAAACTAGCATGCACGTCTGTCTGCACACCACAGGCAGGTATGGAAATTTAAAAATGGAGAAGGAGCCAGGCGTGGTGGCCAGATACCTGAAGTCTCAGTGGAGGCGGGAAGATCGGGAGTTCAAAGCCATTTTCGTGCAGCCTGGGCTATAAGAGACCCTGTCTAGAACATTCCAGACAAACGAAGAGGGGAGTAGAAGTACATACACCCTGGCTATACAGAGCTGCCCAGAAAAGAAAGACACCCAAGACGCTGCAACCAGTGCTCAAAGGAAGGAAGGAAACCTGGGTGGCCGGGCCAGGTGGGAGGGGGACTTTTGACTGTGTACCCCTTTGTACCATTTGGAATTCTTCATCCTGTGAATGAATCGCCTATTCATAAAAATAAAGAAATTGTGATTTAAGTGGGTGGGCGCTGATTCCAAAGTGCAACAGGATGTGGATTCAATTCAACCAATGTGGAAAAACACCGGCACCTCGGAGCCACAGTACAGTGTAGACTCCCAACCCCACTCCAGCTTCTGAGTGCTTCCTGGATCAGAAAAGTGAGGGCCTCTGATATTCCTCCACACACAAGGCTCTGTGCTCTGGGATGGGGACTGAGAACTCCTGTGGAGGATGCTGGGAGAAGCAGCAACAGTTGAGGGAAGGGTAGGCACAGCTCCTTCCCCTGGAGAGCCTCCTCCACCACCACCTGCCTGCCAGTCAGAATGTGGGACAGTGGCTGGGGCTGAAATACCTCTTTCTCTAGCCAGTACCTGTTTATTCAGACTGACTTCTGGGGCTGGCCTCTCTCTATCACCCTGTCCCTATGCTGTCTGGCTCGGGCAGCTGCCAAATACCTCTGAGAAACTAAAGGCAATACCATGCAGCATATCTTGGAAAGAGAGGTATCATGGGAAATGCTCCCAGAGCAGAAGGGAGGGGCACACACCTGTAAAGAGCCCCCACCCCACCCCCACCCCGTACTCAGGAGGCAAAGGTAGCAGGATTACTGCAAGTTCGGGCCAGCCCTGTCTACCTGGAGCCTTCCAGGTGGGCCAGGGAAAAACAGAAGAAAAGAAAACTACAGGAAGTAATCACAAAGTATCAGCACAGAGCAATAACCACGGTTAGCCCAAAGAGGGACTTCCAGAGTCAGTGAGTGCACAGCTCAGTGGTACAGTACTTGCCTAGCCCTGGGGACACACACACACAGAGACAGACAGACAGACAGACAGACAGACACACACACACACACACACACACACACACACACACACAAAAGATGGCCACCCCCAGCAATAGTAAGTTTTTAAGACTACTGTTTCTAGTCACCGGAGAGTTCCTGTCAGGCTCTGGGTCTGAAGAGCTGGGAGTTCTCTAGTCTCACAGAAGGGCTGCCATGGGAATGACAGAGCAGGCTCCCAGGTCTCCCAAGTGCCTTGAGGAAGGCAAGGATTCTGTTCCCTACAGATTCCCCAGAGCTTCAAGCAGAGGCAGAACTGGATCTTGGCCAGGGGAGGGAGTCCTGAGGGAAGCTGAGCTCAGAATAGCCACGTTGGAGGACCGGGACGGAAACCACAGGAAGATGAAAAAGAGGAGACACCACGGGGACCATAAACTCTGGGGATTTGGAAAGGGAGCCTTGGAACCCACAGCCTGCACAACCTTGGGAGGAGACAGCTGAGTGACCAGGTTCATCACCTGAAGTGTGCCCCAGCATGGGCGGAGGGAACTCTACCACGCAAGGTCTCCTTATGTCTACGCAAGTATCCTCAGAGGTAGGAAGTTCTTTAGATCTCTAAGACCAGAGGCCGTTATTTCCTTGAGAGATTAATCTCCAAAATTAGACACAGAAGCAGGTTCCAGCTGGGACCAGCTACCAGTCTCCATGGCTCCCCTGAGGCCTGGGACAGGACTGCTCCCAACTCTTGCTTAAAACTCAGACGCCTTCGAAGACAGTTCCGTGTTCACTCTGGCTGGGTGGCCATGGGTAAGTTACCTAATGTAACTTTAGAATACAGACACCTTAGCGACAGCAGTTAGAATGACTTTATTATACATAATTGTGGGGGGGTGTGGAGATTGAAGGTGGGTGTCTTGTTCAGTTCTGTGAGTAGGGTACCTACGTGTCTTGGACCATGTATGGATGTCAGAGGACAATTTCTAGCAATCTCTTCTCTTTCTAACTTGTGGGCTCAGGGGATAGACCCTCCAGTCCTCAGGCTTGGTGGCGTCCTTTGCCCATTCAGCCATCTCTCTGCCTCCAGGGTCTCTCACTGGTCCTGAAACTCACCCAGTCAGCTAAGCTGGTTGGCCAAGTGCTCTAGGGATCCTCCTGTCTCGACCTCCTCAACACTGGACTGACTCGTGGGGTGGGGGTGTCTCGTGGGGGGGGGGCTGAACTCCTGTCTCTACATTTGTAAGGTAAACAAACACCTATGGCTGATCTACCTCCCCCCATCCACACCCTTGCTTAGGTGGGTGCTAACACCGAGTGAGCGGTATACAAATGTCTGTTACATAAATGTTAGATAGAGTAGGAGGGACCAGCACACCAGGCATGGAGGAGGTGGGAGTGGGAGGCAGCCTTCTTATGTTTCTAAGATCCCCAAGGGAGAATTCCCAAAAATCTTTCTTTCACACCCTTGGAGACGTCATCATTCCGTCTTGGTGGAGGTCCGTTCTACCGTCTTAACCCTATCTCTCCTATGAGGCTGAGACTGGTTTGTCCCGACAGGATGACAATCTGACAGTCTTAACCCCTTACTACATCTGCTGGACCTCTCCGGTCCAGCAGCCGCCTCCCACTCAGGAGTTCCCTCCCACTCAGCAGCTCCCCAAGGGTAGGCTTACTTACTGTTGGGGTCCAGGATCTTGTTCACAGTTCCTGTCCCAGGGGC
Organism: Rattus rattus; assembly: GCF_011064425.1. NCBI lineage: Eukaryota > Metazoa > Chordata > Mammalia > Rodentia > Muridae > Rattus > Rattus rattus. The sequence goes on along the minus strand of NC_046154.1, from coordinate 23,875,975 downwards.
AGGCTGAGGCGTGGGTGGTTGTAATACGCCACCTGCCCCTCTCCTCTGCTACCGCCACTAAGGTGGCCCCAGGCTGGGGAGCGTGCCGCTGCAGGCTGCCAGGGGCCCCGCCTTTCAATGGGTGAGCTTCAGGGAGATACGGGAGCGCTACATCGAAGCCTGGTCGGAAGATGTCCAAGGAGGGGCTAGCCTCAGCTACCATCGCCTGTCCCAGCCTGGTGCAAGGGGCTGGGTAGAGACTGAGCACCAGATGGTTCCGGCCTCCGTTCCAGTTCGGAGGCAGGGGCCCGCATGCGCCTCTACGGTCCTGGCTGGGGAGAAAGAGGAGAAGGCAAGCCTCCGCTGGGCTGAGTGCATAGTAGCGGGAGCCCTCCAAGGAGTCCAGGATCCTGCGCTGAGCCTCAGTGGTCGGACCAGCCGCGGAGTGTACAAAGATCTTGAGGACTTTCCCCCTACATTTGGAGGTGTCAAAGCAGGCTCCCCAGGTGCAGCTGCTCCCCCGGGAGACTCGAGGGAGCTGTTGGACATCTTCTTCGGGGTTCGTCTCAGGCTGGGAGAAACTCTGTAGGAAGGTAGCATCCAGCCAGCGGGGCCAGCCTTGGGAGCGCCCTGGAAGAGGACGGGGCGACACTGCCAGGCGAAGGGGGAAGACTCCTAGGAGGATGAGGAGGAGCCAGAAGGCTGACAATGCCAGCCAGAAGGACTTTCTTCTCCACAGCATGTGGCCACCCACAGCTAGGGCTAGAAGGAAGTTAGGAATTTCTGTAGCAAGTAGGGAAGGAGACGACCCCAGGCCGGAGGGAAGATCTGGCAATCAGCCTTCTGGGTCCAGCTCTCACCACCATTGAAGGCAGGCTCCCTGCCTAAGTTCGACCAACCATTGGCCACCTGTAGGATTGACCCCTGGTGGGAGGTCTAGGGAGGCTCTGGCTTCCTAAATTTGCCTTCCCACTCTCCGACTGCTTTCTTTGCCTTCCTGAAACCTAGCCAGCCTTTGCCCTCTCTTCGGGGCCTCTGCCCTGGGTCACTGCTGGGGCTGATGCAACTGCAACCCTTGTCCAGACCACAAGACCGTGTCCATCTGCGCTGGGGACTGCAACCCTGACCTTGCCCTTGACCCACAGGCAGGCTATCTATCTATCAGACTATAGAGAACTCTCTGGGTTCATGGGGGTCTGGGGGTGGCCAAGGAGGATGTGGAAGAAGGCAGGACTGGCCTCTCTCACTCTTCCCTCTGTCCCGATAGCCCTTGAAAAACCCTGGCTACCTCTGTGCTTGGTGGCTGGCCTTCTGTGACAGAACTATAAATAGACCTTGTGTCCATGTGGGCCACCAGAGCCAGCTGAAGTTAGAGCCTGAGTGCATCCCATCCTGCTGGTTGGGGAATGAAAGATTCGGAGTGCTGGTCTTCTTTCCCTCAGCGATGGCCCCTAACCCAGGCAGCTGTCCTGCACCCTCCGGCTGGGAGCTGTCACAGGGCAGAGGGCAAGACCTACGCTCCGGCTCCTGCCCCACAAGTCCAGCCGGCAGCTCCAGGTTCCACTCCAGAGGGTAGCAATCTGGTCGGTCCAGATCTCTTTCTCAGAGGCAGCCTGGCCCCGCCCCCGCCAGTTCTGATTGGCTCCTGGCTAGGAGGCAGGGTCTCCAATTAACCCCTTGTAATCTCTCTCGCTGCGGGAACCGTTTCGTTTCGTTTCGTTTTCGTTTTGAGACCTGTGTGAGGTAAGGGTGTGGGGAATTGGTGTCAAACCCACCTTGCAACCAAAGAACCTTGTGTTTCTGATCAATCTGTCTTCACCTCCGGGTGCTCGGTTTCCAGCTATGTTCCATCTCGCCTGACTCTGGAAGATTAATAATGGTCAGGAGGGCACCACACCTCACTGGTGCCCCATGGATTGACAGCTTGTTTCTCTCCAAGGTCTTTATCAATGGTTCAAAGTAGACATTTATCTGTCTTTTTTCCTATTATTATTATTTTTTTTTAATTGATTTTGTGGTACTTGGAGTAGAACCCAGGGCTTTGTGCACATTAGAAACGTGTTCTATCGCTGAATTACATCACTAGCTTTTTTTTTTCTTTTTACCAATAAGAAAAGTGAGACTCAGAGAGGGGATTGACTCTCACGAAGGCGACCCAGTTTAGATGTGTCCAGGTGAAGATTTGAACTCAGGGCCTGGCCTGATGGGGCCTCTGCTTGTCCCCTGGCCACTGAATGGAGCTGGGCACGGGTCCTGCAACTATAAAATGGATTAACAGCATTCCCCCTTGGAGGGTTGCTAAGGTAGGTCCTAGAAGAGCCCTTGGTGGGCTGTCCTTCCACAAGGAAGTATCCTTCCGCTGACCAGGGAGGTCTGCTGATTTGTGAGGTAAACATTGTCTCCTCAGTGAGCAGCCCCAGGACAGGGCACATGTGCCCAGCAGCATTCTCAAAATGGGATCAAGAAGGAATGTGACATTAAGAGGTTGGTCGCTCCGTGATAGACAGCTGCTCAGGCAAACCGCAGGCTTTCTCACTCGGAGGACAGGTGTGGGCATGCGCTGTTGCCATCCCACCAGGCTTGGAATTGGCAGAAGGTTCCTTTCCTGTAGGGAACTGCCATGACTCTCCTGAGTCAGAGCAGGACCCTCCTCCAGGTTCTCATGCCTGCCCTCCCCTCATCCACGTTCATTCATCTAAGAGATCCTTAGCATCCTAACTCGGATCCGGTTCCCGGGGAGGCACTGGAAGTGCTATGGGGACTAAGAGAAACCGTGCAGGTGACCATGTCCTGAGCATGCTGGAAACGACTATAAAGGAGATACTGTTATCATTCCCATTTTACAGAAGAGAAAGTTGAGGCTCAGGGAACTTGAGTAACTTTGCCTGTATTCCCATGGCTTAGCCGGGTCATAAGCCATCTATATGTCTTCCCTTTTATTCGGAGGTAGTGTTTCTCTATGTAACCCTGGCTGTCCGAGAATATACTATGTAAACCAGGCTAGGCTTGAACTTGCAAAGCTCTGTCTGTCTCTGTGTCCGAAAGTGTTAGGATTAAAAGTATATGCCACCATACCCAGCCATCCCTTTTTAAAAAGTATTTATTTTTATTTGGTGTGTATGAGTGTTTGCCTGTGTGTGTGTGTGTGTGTGTGTGTGTGTGTGTGTGTACAGCATGCATGCCACCTTGTTCCTGTGGGGGCCAGAAGAGGTGTCGAATGCACTGGAACTGAAGTTGCAGATAATTGCAAGCTGCCATGTGGCTTCTGCGAATCAAAGCTGGGTCCACTGTGAGAGCAAGCGCTAAGCCGTTCTTCCAGCTCACCATCCATTCCTTTAACCACCAAACAGGCAATCTGCCCGGTGAGATGGACCCTCCTCCACCCCTGTTGTTAGAGTGTGTGGCTGGGGGGGCCTGATAGCATACGGGGCTGCTGAACCCAGGGGCAGAGAAGGCCTCTGAGGCGTGACCTTGCTCTTAGGACAGGAAAGGAAGCAGCGCAGTTTTGCGTTGTATTTTGCCCTCACTGGAATGGAACCTTGGGACTTCCCGGCTGAGTAGCTGCTCTCCCACTAAACTACTACAGTACTAAAGCTGTACTCCCGGCTACATTTCTGTTTGGCTTGCTTCGGAGGCTGGCCTTGAACGAGCTCTGTAGTCAAGAATGCCCTTGAACTTCTGCTCCCCTTGCCTTGACCTCCTGGGTGCTGTGATTGTGGGCTGGCACCACCAGGACTGGGTTTATGTGGTGTCACACCTAACCCGGAGCCCCCTACATGCTACACCCTACCAACGGAGCTACTCCCAGCTTCAAAATACGCTTTTGAGAAAAATCACCATCACTGTGAGGGAGTAGGAAGAAATGGTCACCTCCTTTCATTCCACAGTTATTTAGTGAGCATCGTCCTGTGGGTCGGGCTGGCCTTGTGGGGAGCAGGTAGCTGATAGCATCTTGACTTCATGGAGGATTCTTTCCCAGAAGGAAACAATGCAAATCTTTCATAGTGTCGGGAAAGGGTAAGAAAGGCAGCGGCGTCAAGGGGCATGCGGTAGGCCTCACTGTGAAGCTCTCCTTGGAGCTTCAGAGAAAACTGCTCCACACAGAGACAACAAGGGGACAGGTTCAGGGGCAGGAGAGTGCATATGTGACCTGGTTCCCCAGCAATAAACAGACTCCAGGCTCCCTATCTAGGGTGCATAGATGTATGTGTAGTGTCTTTTCAAGAAAAGATTCCTCACACCAGAGGGATATCCCATCTGACTGCCACCCTACCCCCAACCCTGGGTTCATGGATGGTTCATGCTGGAAGCATGCTTCCTTTGCATTGCAACATACACACACATATACACCAGCACACACACATACACACATACACACACACACCCTCCCCCTTACCACACATACACACAGCAGCACACTCATACACACACCACATACATACAAGCACACACGTCCTCCCAGCACACACACATACACACACCCAGAACACACACACCACACACACAGCAGCACACACATACACACATCACACATATACACACACATCCTTCCAGCACACACATATACACATACCCAGCACATACACACATACACACACACCCAGCATACACACACACAAACATAGCACATACTTTCACACACCCAGCACACACACAGCACACACACACACCACATACACTCACACATCCAGCACACACCCAGCACACACACACACACACACCACATACATTCACACATCCAGCACATACCCAGCACGCACACACACATACATACCACATACATTCACACACACACACACACACACACATACCACATACATTCACACACCCAGCACACACACACACACACCCTCTTCACCTTCATTCCCGCAGGGGAGAGTCTCAGGTCTACTGGGCCTGGGCTTGTCTAAACCCAGTCCCGAGCTTGCAGGCTTGGGTGGAGGCAGAGAAGAGGGGTGTCCTCAGCTCATCCTAAAAACAGACTTGGCTGGGGTGTGTGAAGGACTCCCCGGGCACAGTCATCAAAGCCACTTGGAGGCCCATGCCCTGTTGCTGGCTGCTGATTTATGGGATGGAAACTATCATCCTGTGGAGCAGGGAGTGGGCAGGGCAGAAAGATGAGGACAGAGGGAGGCAGAGTGCAAGTGGGGAGGAGGCGAGGCCCCTTTCTCTCTCTCTCTCTCTCTCTCTCTCTCTCTCTCTCTCTCTCTCTCTGTGTGTGTGTGTGTGTGTGTGTGTGTGTGTGTGTATGATCTTGAGAACTAACCAGTGCTCTAGGATCTCTAAGCTCAGTGGTGTTTGCCTCACAGCTAAGGTAGCTTCACCTCCTAGCCTGGGGACAAGTGTTGCTTCCTGCCTGAGGCACAGGGACTCAGGGAACGGGAGCTTAGGTCAACTCTGTGGAGTTTGCTCTGAAGCACTCCAGTCACCTCCCTCCTTCAGTTTTTCTCAGGCTGAGCTGACGACCCTCAGAAAGACTTCTATAACCTTCTGTGAGGAAGGGCCCAAATGTGAACAGGCACGGCAGCTGACAACAGTACAGGCCAAATGTTCCCAATAAGCTGTGCCTTCCTGGGCAGGTGACTGTCCCTCTCTGTGCTTCTGTTCTCTCACCTGTATAATGGGGATGCTCAGAATAGCTGTTTCTCAATAGTCTGCAAACAGTGCCTGGTGGGCCTCAAATAGATGGATTCCCAGGGGCTGGGGTTTGACTCAGTGATAGAGCACTTTTGTCCTTTGTGCAAGGACACAGGTTCAGTCTCAGACCATGCTGGCATGTACCTCGGCCTGTCATCCCACATCGTGTTGTTACCACCCTCCCCCACACACTCAGCACGAGCTCCAGACTCTAGTGGGTCTCACCCTTCCTAACACTGCAACCCTCTAATACACGTCCTCATGTTGTGGTGATCCCAACCCTAAGATTATTTCTGTTGCTGCTTCATAGCTGTAACTGTGCGACTGTAATGAATTGTCCATATCTGGCACGCAGGATATCTGATACACAACCCCTGTGAAAGGGTCCTTTGTCCCCAGAGGGGTCGGGACCCACAGTTTGAGAACCACAGAGAGAGTCTTCTGGCATAAAAAGGACCTCACTTGAAAAGGTATCTCTGACTGGCTGCAGGCAAGTCTGTGGGTGCTCGTCCTTGGCGAGTGAATTGTGTGGTCCTGAACTGCGTAAAAACCAAACAGGCTGAGCAACTCTTGAAGAACAAACCAGGGCGCAGCCTTCCTCCCTGGTCTCTGTTTCAGTCCGTGCCTCCAGGCTCTTCCCTTGAGTTCCTGCCCTGACTTCCCTGAACGGTGGACTACCAACAGGAGGGTGAAGTCAACCCTGTCTTCCCCAAACTGCCTTTGATCATAATGTTCACCACAGCAACAGAAAACCAGCTAAGACATCGGCTCACAGAGATACCTCGCCGAAGACGCCCCACCCCTCAGCCCCCAGCAGAGCAAACCGGCAGCTGGACTCTCCGACTCCCAGTCGCTAAGATTGCTTTCTATTGCTGGGATGGACCATGACCAAAAGGCAACGTGGGGAGGAAAGGGCTTATTTCTTCTTACGTCACTGAGGTAGAGGCAGGAGGATTGACAGTTTGAGGTGAGTTAGGGATGGATGTAGCTCAGTTGGTAGAATACTTGTGTACAGTACATAAAGTACTTGGTTCTCTCCCTGGTAGCACGGTGGTGAACACCATAGGAGGTAAACACAATAGGATCATAAATTCAAGGTCATTCACAGGTAGGTTTGGGCTAGCCTGGGCTACATGAGACCCTGTCTCAAAACAACAAAACAACAACAACTACTACTACTACTACTACTACTAATAATAATAATAATAATAATAATAATAATAATAATAATAATAAAAATAAAATAATTTTATTCCACTCAAGTCTACCTTCTAAGTGGCCAGACCTGGACACTGCCCAAGGTCTGAGCTTCTCCTCATCCCTGTGTGGGTCTCTGCTTCCTGTAGGATGAACTTCTGTTATTCAGAGAAAGCTGGATGTGGTAGAGCCTACATGTAATACCAGCAGTCAGGAGTGAGGAGACAGGGAGATTGCTATGAGTTCAAAGCTAGCCTGAGCTATATATACATAGCTCTTTTTCTGTTTTTTTTTTTAATTTTTTATTAATTTTTATTTATATGAATATACTGTAGCTGTCTTCAGACACATCAGATCTCATTACAGATGGTTGTGAGCCACCATGTGGATACTGGGTTTTGAACTCAGGACCTCGGGAAGAGCAGCTGGTGCTCTTAACTGCTGAGCCATCTCTCCAGCCCACATACACAGTTCTAAGCCAGCCTGGCTTTCCTAGACCCTGTCTCTAAATTAATTAATTAAAAAATTTAAAGTTGGGCAGTGTGGTCCATGCCTTTAATCCCAGCACTCAGGAGGCAGAAGCTGGCCGAGCTCTTGTGAGTTCGAGGCCAGTCTGGTCTACAGAGCAAGTTCCAGGATATCCAGGGCTACACGAGAAACTAAACTAAATAAATAAAGCTGGAGGCCATGGAGGTGAGCAGCCACTGTACACAGTCAATACCTCAGGCTGCAGGCTGAGTTCTGAGGCATGGCCATTCCCAAGGGACAGAGTTCTTTGAAATGCAGGATTGGACAAACCAAGTAAGTAAATTTCAAAGCTTGATCCTGAAATAATTTTATTCTCCCCTCCACTGCGTTGCACTGAAGTAGACTCTGACGATATCTGAAGTCGTGGATCCCTCAAGGGAGTTCCTGGACCTTCTCAGAGCTGTCCACACCCAGACGCCTTCCTGTCAGCCCTGACCACCTGGGGATTAACCAGAAGAGCCAGGCTGTTACCTAGCAAGCCGGCTGCCTCAACCCCAGGTAATTAAGAGGCTGCCTTCCAAGCAGAGGCAAGAGGATTCATTTCTCCTCCTCTCCCTCCCCGTCCCCAGGGATGTCTGCCCGGCATCTTGAGTGATGTCAGCTCTCTGTGAGTGTCTTGAGGAGAGAGCCTGCAGAGGGCTGGGGGCTGGGGTGGGGTAGGGAGCAGGCCCAGAGGTGAGCTCTGAGGAGGAGACAGAGAGGCCTCAGTTCCACAGTCCCATTTCTCTCGGAGTCTTGGCTTACCTCTGCAGCCTGGCTGTGTTACATGAGGTCATTGCTGTGGTAGCTGACCGAGCCTGTGCAAGAGCTGGGCCCAGACAGACAGAGCCCCATTTAATTCTCCTAACTTCGAGAAGAACTAGGCCTTCTACCTTGGCTTCCGGATAAGGGGAGGGAAGATGGCTCTTCAGGGTGGCCTAGCTAGTGGAGAATAGGGCTGGTACCCAGATCTGACATCAGCTCTGACGAACTCTTTACTTTCTCCGAGGATGGGGCAGCAGCTGTGTACTGAGTCCACTATGGGTCAGACATCGCATTCACTTCCTGTACATCTTGAACCCTGGGGGTATCACGGCCTAAAAATCCCTTTATTAAGCCACCAAGGTCATTGTGGTAGTTCAGGACACAACAGGGGCTGTGGTGGGACACACACGTGAATTCCAGACTAGGAACAGGATGGGCCTCTTAGAATGAACATGGCACCTTCTCTGGTTGTCCATAAATCCCCCCCCATGCCACTTTCAAACAAGCCCTGAAGCCTAGTCCCCATCTCTTCACCCCTACTCCCTGACCTTGTTCCCACCCCTACCTACCACTTGGCAGCAAGATCACAGCACTGGCCTCTGTTCTCCCTGTCTCCTAAGCAGGCCCCACCCCAGCTTGGCCTGGATCCTTACCAAGGCTCTCTTTGTGAAGTGAGAGTCAGCAGCGGGCCCTGGAGTGACCTGGACTTTTCGGAGGCTTTCCACTGAGCTCAGAGCTCATCCCTGTCACCTCCTCAGCTGGCCCACTCACAGGGCCACTGTTATGCTTTGACCACCAGGACCGGGTACCAAAGACCCAGGGACAGTCCCTAAACCCCTGAAATGGTACAGATAGATTGGCCAGGCCTAACCTTCCTGTTGCACCTCCCTCCCATTCCCAAGGAGACCACACTAGAGAATCCTGCCTCCCGGCTGTTCAGGTAGTTCTTTGGATGTCTCCCAGGGCATGATGTCAACCCTCCTCTTGAGATCTATGAGAAGTCTTCTAATGGAAGATGCTGTGATTTGTGGCCCTTGTCATATTTAAGTGATAGTACAGCCAATGTTTACTTATATTCTTTTGTGTGTATGTGGTGTAAAGCATAGGGCCGTGTGTGTCGGTGTTCCTGTGTCTACATGTCTGCAGGGCCCCGAGGCTGACATTGGGAGTCACGTTCAATCACTCTCCGCTTTATTCATTGAGGCCAGGCCTCTCAATCAAATGCAGAGCTCACCTATAAGGCTAGTTCAGCCATCCAGCTTGCTCTGGGTTTCCCCTCTCTCTTCCTGGAATTACAGGTGGGCTGACACACCCAGCTAGTATTTACGTACGAGTGGAGCAATCTCTTTATCAGCGGGGCCATCTCCCCAGTCCCGGCAGCCAATGTTTTAAAGCCAATCCCAGACTTAGAATAAGATACACATGTGCTGTGTATGATGACACATGCCTGTGGGCAACAGGAAGCTTGCTGAGGCAGGAGGATTGCTGTGAGTTCAATCCAAGTCTGGGCTTCTAGCAAGACTGTCTTAAATTATTCTTCTCATCCCAGTGACGAAACACCAGGTAGGGAGAAGGTCACTTCAATGTTGTGTGTACAAGGGTTGGGGGCAGGGTGGCTGTTAGAGGACCGAAGAGGAGCATGGGAAGGGGGAGGGGAGATGTCCAGGAGAGACACCTACCTGGGCTTGAGAGAAGGTACTGAAGTGATGAGAGCATCTGGAGACTTGAGAGGAGAGAGGTGGTCAGGTGTGTGGCGGCAGGGACCCTTAGTCACTCTGCCTGAGGAAGAGGAGTGGAATCTGGTTTGCAGGAAGACACTAGTCTGAAGCGTTCAGGGCTTTTGACAAAGGACTGCTACCGTGTGTCAAGCTTGTGACTGTCCCCAGAATGGTAAGTAAGGGCTGATAGTAACCTTTCTACTTCCAACCTGTTCCGGCACCAACCCCCATCCCTAAACTCTTGAGAGCTTCGTATCCTCAGGCTGCCTTACGCTTGGCAGGAGGTCAAGCCTCTACCGGGCTTTTGATGGGGTCTGTGACAGCAGGGCTGGGAGCCAGAGAGAGAAGAGTAGGAGTGGGAATCAGGCCCTGCCTTGGCCTCTGGCATCTCTGAGCTGGCTCTGTCTCCACCAGTCATTTCTGAGGAGAGATTCTGGGAAGCAGGATGTTCCTGGAGCCAAGAAACTCTCAAAGGCCTGAAGGGAGCCAGAAAGCAGAATGTGGACGCCCTGCCCATCTTCCCCCTGCCCGCTCTTCTCTGGGCTGGGTCGTCCCCGCTCCTCCCACCCTGGTCTCTGGTGATCCTGAGGTCACACCCAGGCCTGGAGTCAGGAGAGAGGAAAAATAAGGGGACCCCAGAAACTCCACTTCTGGTTCTTTCTGTAGCCAGGAATCAAGATGTCACAACAGACTAGGTCAATGGTAGTTTTGATCCTGGGTCTGCGGGGACCCTGACAATCATCCCGGCCCTGTCTCCTTCTGTTTGCTGCCTATGAACTGGGCATGGTATGACTGACATTTTAAATCTATCATGCTAACTGGGTGAGTGTCTAAGCACGGGTCTTTCCTGATGATGGAATGACATTTGGGATTTGTTAGAAGACAGGGAAGGAATGAGGACGAATGTTGTGGTTTGGATATGAAATGCTGTACGAGTTTGGTTTTTACTGCTGTGAAAAGACACCACGACCAAGGCCACTCTTATAAAAGAGTTTAATTGGGGCTGGCTTACAGTTTCAGAGGTTCAGTCCATTATCATCATGGCGGGAAGCATCCAGGCAGACATGGTGCTGGATAAGGAGCTGAGAGTTCCACATCTTGATCTGAAAGCAGCAGAGAGACTACGTCATACTCAGCATAGCTTGAGTATAGGAGACCTCAACGCTCCTTCTCCACAGTGACTGAATCCTTCAAGAGGCCACACCCACCCCAACAAGGCCACACCTCCCAATAGTGCCATTCCCTACGAGCCAAGCATTCAAATATGTGAGTCTCTGGGGGCCATACCTATTCAAACCACTGTATATGCCTAAACTGGGCTTATGTCAAACAAAGACTTAGTCCCCAGCAGGTGGCACATTGGTTTTTAAAAGATAGGGCTTTTTTTAAAAAAATTATTTATTTTATGTATGTGAGTACACTGTTGCTATCTTCAGACACACCAGAAGAGGGCATCAGATCCCATTACAGATTGGTTGTGAGCCACCATGTGGTTGCAGGGATATATATATATATATATATATATATATATATATGTGTGTGTGTGTGTGTGTGTGTGTGTGTGTGTGTGTGTGTGTGTGTGTGTACATATATATTCCAGGCCAGCCTCAAATTCATTATGCAGCCAAGAACGACTTTGAATGTCTGATCCTTTGTCTATACCTGGGACTACAGGCAATACGTCCACACCCAACTTTATACTGATGCTGGGAATGGAACCCAGGGCTTTGTGCACGCTAGGCAAGCACTCTACCAGCTGAGCCACATCTCCAGCTAAAGGCACCATCGAGAAGGGACTTCTGCTCATCAAAGTGCTGACTTTACCAGTGAGTACAGGGCTCATGGACTATTAGGAGCCGGGGTGGGGGCGGATGCGTTGGTTGGAGCAAGTAGGTTACTGGGAGTTTGCCCTAGGGGGTGTGGTTAGGATAAAGCAGTGAAAAGGAACCTTGTTCTGGTTAGAGTCAAGGAACACCACAAAGTCACACCATGAAACAGATCGAGGGCAAGGGGTTTATTGGAGGAAGGGGGAGATTTAAAGGCTGTCTGGAAGAGGGGGAGAGAGGGAAGGACAGAGAGAGAGAGAGAGAGAGAGAGAGAGAGAGAGAGAGAGAGAGAGAGAACAGACAGACAGAATGAACAAGACAAAGGGAATGAGAGAATGGGAGAGAGGAATGAAGAGCAAGAGAGGGAGAGAGGGGGAGAGAGGGAGGGAGGGGGAGGGACGGAAGTAGAGAGAGGGAGGGAGGGAGGGGAGGTGAAAGGGATCAGGAAGGAGGGGAAGGAGAAGATGGGGATGGGGAGAGAGAGTGGGGTGGCCAGGGTCTTTTATGTATTTCACCTAAGCAGCTGCAAATGAATTGCTGAAAGGCAGGTTGGGGAGCATCTAATTTACAGCAGATGTCTTGTCCGCAGCCCCTTCCTGCTGTCTCTGCCTTCGCTCCACTATGAGATGAGCCACTTTGCACCATTCTGAACTTGCTACCATGATGGTTGGCCTTACCGCAGGCAAGGAAGCAACTGGACAGAAGTCAGATCTTGAGTGAAGGAGCTCTCAGGAGCTGGGGTAACCTCCCCACGAGATGACTCAGGGAGGCAGGGGTGCGGGGTGGTGGTGGGGGAATGAAGCATATATAGTGGGCAGTTGACAGCGTCTGTTGGGACCTTTTCACCCCTGTGTTCCCTTGTTTGAAAAATAGGAAAGCTGTTTCTGTTCTGGAAATAAAAAGGTATGTTCCACTGGAGGATTAAATGACTTGACAGCACATGTGACACACAGTGCCTTAGTTAGGGTTTACTGCTGGGAACAGACACCATGACCAAGGCAACTCTCACAAGGACAACATTGAATTGGGGCTGGCTCACAGGTTCAGAGGTTCAGTCCATTAGCATCAAGGCGGGAGCATGGCAGCATCCAGGCAGGCATGGCGCCGGAGGAGCTGAGAGGAGCAGAGATCTTCATCTGAAGGCTGCTAGGAGAAGACTGACTCCTCAGGTAACTAGGTGGAGGGTCTCAAAGCCCACCCTCACAGTGACACACCTACTCCAACAAGGCCACACCTCCTAACGGTGCCACTCCCTGGGCCAAGTGTATTCAAACCACCACAGAGGGTGACTCACCGGTCACAGGGTGACTCACCGGTCACAGGGTGACTCACCGGTGTGGTTGGACTCGGGACTCAGTTCAGACACTGACTCCTCTAACGTGAGGGCCAGGCTGCTGGGGCATCTGTCCCTCCATTGACCACCAAGCTTGAGTCGGCTAATCTAGCTGGTGCTGCTTTCCTCCGTCACTGCTCCATGTGTGTCCCTCCCGATGCAAGCTCCACCAGAGAGGATCACATCCCCTATAGAAGATCATTCCTGGGTCAGGAGTCTGGGCAGAGGCTGGAGAGATGGCTGCTCTTCCGGAGAACTTGGGCGTGCAGCACCCACATGAAGGTTCACCAACATCTGGAATTCCAGGGGTTCTAACACTCTCTTTCGCCCTCTGCTGCTACTGCATGTGTACAATATACAGACATACCTGCAGATGAAATACCCATAAAATAAAAATAAAGGTTAATAATTTTTTAAAAGATTTATTTATTTATTATATATAAGTACACTGTCACTGTCTTCAGACATAATAGAAGAGGGCACCAGATCTCATTAAAGATGGTTGTGAGCCACCATGTGGTTGCTGGGAATTGAACTCAGGACATAATTTTTTAAATAAAAGAATTAGGGGGCTGGAGAGATGGCTCAGTGGTTAAGAGCACCGACTGATCTTCCTGAGGTCCTGAGTTCAAATCCCAGCAACCACATGGTGGCTCACAACCATCTGTAATGAGATCTGATGCCCTCTTCTGGTGTGTCTGAAGGCAGCTACAGTGTACTCATACAATAAAATAAAAATCTTAAAAAAATAAATTTATATAAAAAAAAAAGAATTAGGGGGTTGGGGATTTAGCTCAGTGGTAGAGTGCTTGCCTAGTAAGCGCAAGGCCCTGGGTTCGGTCCCCAGCTCCGAAAAAAAAAAAAAAAAGAATTAGTATATAAACACAGAGAAAGCTAGTTTCTGACCCTAGCTAAACTGAATTTATTTAAAAAAAAATTTTTAACATGGGCTAAATCCTCAGCATCACAGAAAAAAATGAGAAATTAAAAATAATGGGTTTGGGGCTGGAGCGATGGCTCAGAGGTTAAGAGCACTGTCTGCTCTTCCAGAGGTCCTGAGTTCAATTCCCAGCAACCACATGGTGGCTCATAACCATCTGTAATCAGGTCTGGTGCCCTCTTCTGGCCTGCAGGCATACATGCAGGTAGAAAGCTGTATGATGTATACATAATAAATAAATGTTTAAAAAATAATAATAATGGGTTTGGTCCCCAGCTCCGAAAAAAAGAAAAGAAAAAAAAAATATGATGTTGGGCTGGAGAGATGGCTCAGTGGTTAAGAGCACTGTCTACTCTTCCAGAGGTCCTGAGTTCAAATTCCAGCAACCACATGGTGGCTCACAACCACCTGTAATGGGATCCAATGCCCTCTTCTGGTGCTCATGAAGACAGCTACAGTGTACCCATATAGATAAAATAAATAATTCTTAAAACAAAACAAAACCCCACCTTATATAACTAGACGGGTTTATTTCTTAAGAAAGGAAGGAAGGAAGGAAGGAAGGAAGGAAGGAAGGAAGGAAGGAAGAAAAGAAACCCACAGAATAAAATGATGTCAAAAGGGTTTGTCTGACTCGGCTGGACACGGTGCAGCAGCACTCAGAGCGCCTTGACCCAGTCCTTCCAGACTTCTGCATGAGAAATGGCCAAGAGGCTTGAGCAGGTGTTGCTGAGTTTTAGGGGAACAAGTTGACTCTGTGACTTAAAAAGCATGAGGTCATCCTGTCCTTTTGTCCCCTTTCATTGTCAGAGTTGCTGTAGGGTTACAGATGGACGATTCCTCTAGGCTCCTCCCACCAGTGCCATGAAGCAATAGCTTCGTCACGTGTCATAAGATGGGCGTGGCCTGGCTCTCCACCCCAGCCCCCCCTTCCTTCTCTCCCCTCTGTCCCCTCCTCTCTCTCTCCCTTCTCAATCTATCTATCTCTCTGTTCTCACGTGTTCCCAGCCGGCTTCTCTTTCTCTTTTTGTCCTCCACCTCCCTCAACCCTTTTCTCTGTTGCTACCCCTTTTCCAGGTCCCCACTCCCTTCCCCCTCAGTAAACTTCCCTTGAGTTGGGTCTATCACATGGCTGTGATTTCCCTTGGCATGGGCCCACCACATACACCCTTACTCCTGCCACCACTGTATTATATTTCATAACAGTCACAGAAGAACTGGGGAAGTTTCACCTTCCTGTGGCCCTGGGGAGGGACCTCGCCTTGTACTCACATGATCATATGGTATGAAGTTTACAACAAGGAAGATATTTTATAATGCTTTTCTTGCTGTGTAGATTAGGCTAGCCTGAAACTCACTCTGGAACTACGTAGCCCAGGCTGTCCTCAAACTTGTATTGATCTGTCTGCTTCAGCCATCCTGAACGCATTGTAAGTGTAGGTCGCCATGCCATCTGGGCCCAGTGTGCTCCTTTTTCCAAACAAGGGTCCTGTTTGTGTTATGCAAGCTTCGACCTATGGAGGCGGGAAAGGAGGCTTAGCGAGTGGTCATCTCGTACAACTCACAGCGGTGCCACTGCAACTCAGGCTGCTTAAACGCAGGCTGCAGGCCTGCAGGTAGAAGCTTGTGGCAGAGCAAAAGCTTTGCATGTACGAAGTTCTGAGAATGATCCAAAGTCCCCAGTCACCTATTGTCTCTACAGATCCCCGGGACACAAAGTCCAGTCATTTCTACACATCCCAGCTACAACCCGGGGTGAGACAGCAACACATCAGATAAGAGAGAAAGGCCCCTGGCTGAGCTCAGGGAACGCCCTTGTTGACCCGTAAACTCCACAAACAGCAACAACAGACAAGCTCACTCCGGGGCTGTGAAGTAACCACACAAATAAAAGTACCTGGGCATGGGAAAGACACGAATATTGTCCAAACCAGGAGAAGAACCAAGCACCTCCATTCTTGCTGCCAAGACTCCCGTTTCTTTTCTCTGATAGCTTTAGCTGAGCCCAGACCTCCCTCCCTCCTTCCAGACAAATCTTATTGGGATAGCTTTTCATCAACTCACTGATAAGTTATTTCTCCAGTGGTGAAATGAGCCAATTAAAGCTAGATTAGATTATATTAAACACGGGATTATTGGGAAGCAGTCCCCGAGGACTGAGGCCAGAGGAGTCGCCATAGAAAGGGAGAGAAAGGGGAGGGGAAAGAGGAGGAGGAGGGGGGTGGCTAAGGAGACCAAAATGTCTGGATTATAGAAGGAAGAGCCTCTGGGGGAAGGGCAGCTCAGCCCATGAGAAAATTCAGGGTTGAGGGCAGGTTACGCCAGGTAGGGACTGAGGGATGCTAGGAGAACCTGGAGGTCAGGTCTGCTTTGATATGTAAAATACACACCTCAGGTCCTTGTGCCGGACTGAAACCGAACACTTCTTGAAAAATTTTTTAAAGAGTTATTAATTTCATGTGTATGAGTGCACTGCCGCTGTCTTCAGACACACCAGAAGAGGGCATCAGATCCCATTATAGATGGTTGTGAGCCACCATGTGGTTGTTGGGATTTGAACTCAGGACTTCTGGAAGATCAGTCAGTGATCTTAACCACTGAGCCATCTCTCCAGCCCCTGACTTCTTTAAATTTTTAAAGTTTATTTTTTTTTCTTTATTTAGAGGTGTGTGTGTGTGTGTGTGTGTGTGTGTGTGTGTGTGTGTGTGCGCCCGTGTTGATTATCTTCTCTTATCAGTGAGGTTCTGTGGATTAAACTCAAGTGGTCAGGCTTGGGGGCAATTGCCTTTACCTACTGAGCCAGCTAACTGGCCCTGGCACTTCTTGAAATCCTCCATCTCAAAGCAAAGTCATGTTTCTTTTAGCTGTCCCCCAGATAAGGAAGCAGAAGTCTAGACTTCTCGATGAGTCCTTTGCAACACCTTCTTACTGAACTCCCCTGACCTTCCCTGCAACAAGGGGAAATGTAGCTTGTTCACTGGCAACTGCGCTTCTCTGGCCTTGGACTAGAATGGCACTGACGTGAGTATCATTCAAGGAGCATAAAACACCATTGTGAAAATTGACAAACTATTGCTTGCCCCACTAACAAGAGAAGGAGCAGAGGTTTCCTCTCTAGGGGCCAGGAATGTTAGCGTTTCTTCTTGGCTCCGCCCAACAGTTACCTAGCAACAGCCAGGTAGGAGTCAGGCTGGAGAATAAAAGGACTGGGCTAGATCTCTCTCTCTCTCTCTCTCTCTCTCTCTCTCTCTCTCTCTCTCTCTCTCTCTCTCTCTCTCTCTCTCTCTCTCTCCTCTCTCTCTCCTCTCCTCTCCTCTCCTCTCCTCTCTCTCTCCTCTCTCTCTCCTCTCTCTCCCTCTCCCCACTGCATCAGCATTCTGCATTACAGAACATATCAAGGAGGGGGCTAGTTTTAAATTGCTGTGGCAACCTTTCAGGGTATGGGGATTGTTCTATATTTCGAGGCGGGCAGAAGTTACAATAGAGCCTTTAAAGGCCGTGGTGTAGGGGCACAGTGGGTGCTTTGGAAAGAAGGCTCAGCAATTAAGAGCACTCACTGTTCCACGTTCAGCTCCCAGAACCTACCTATTGGATCACTGGGTATGAAACTGCCGTTTCAGGGGAACTGACGCCCTCTTCTGGCCTCTTTTGGCACAAGACACGTACGTGGTGCACTGACCAAAACAGCCATGCACATAAAATAATATAAATCTTTTTACAAATCAAGGAAGGGAAACTGGACAGCGGGCTCAGAAGGGAAGCCCACTCGACATATAGGCATGAGACCCTGTGTTGACAAGATCGATCATGAACACCAAGGTGAACGACAGCAAAGGACTCAGCGTAACGGGAAGCCGAGAGCGGCTTCTTTATTCTTAGCCATTTTATATTGTCGCAGCTCTGATCACAAAGTCCATAGTGTGTAAGATAACAACCTATTGATTGACCTTACTGTCTGTCGGTCTGTCTTTCTCCCCTTCCTTTTTTTCATGTTCTTCTGTTAGTTTTTTGTTTTTTTGTTTTTTTTTTTTTTCTTTTTTTTTTTTTCCGGAGCTGGGGACCGAACCCAGGGCCTTGCGCTTCCTAGGTAAGCGCTCTCCCGCTGAGCTAAATCCCCAGCCCCTTCTGTTAGTTTTTTACAAAGAGGGTTTCTCTGTGTAGCCCTGGAACTCACTCTGTAGACGAGGCTGACCTCGAACTCACAGAGATCTGCCTGCCTCTGACTCCCAAGTGCTAGGGTTTAAAGGCATGCGCTACCACCATCCAGCTCAAATGTTTAGGATCCAGTCTTTGTTGACATTTATAGGACTCTCCAGCCCAGCTCTCAACTCCTGTGTAAGAGTGAATTCACTCTTATCTGATATTTCCACATTCCCTGTACTTTTCCTTCCGACCTAATGTTAGCATTTTTTTTTTCCTTTGAGCATCTTGAGATCTGGTTCCCTTTCCTTAGTTTGGGCGGGTGCTTTTCAAGCCTTCTGCACTTGCTGTTGTTCACCCCCTCTTTTCTGAATTCTGCTAGATTGTGAATTCTGTTAACCCTAGAGACAATATCTTGTTCACCAGTGTGTCTCCAAAAACCCAGCACCGGACACTTAAATGGAGGTGAATAGGAGAAGGTGGGTTGAGTTGTGCATGGATCCCAAGATCCCTTAGGTTCCTCCCTGTTCTCAGCTGAATCTTCCTGAGAACAATGGACACCTTCCAAGGTGTCACCGGGAGCGGCTTGATGTGTCCTTGACAATCAGTCTCATATTTTCACAGGGAATAATGTCTACAGAAACGGAAAACAACCTCTCATCTCCAATCTCCCTGAGAACAAAGTGAAACCGGGTGTGTTTCCAGGCACGCCTGGGAACTATCTGAGGACCGGTGAGGCGGAGGGTTACTTTCCAGTACTATAACCCTCCGCTCGAGGCGTGTCACCATGGCTACTGCTCCCTCAGACACCAGGGGGCGCAATCTCACCTGGTCTTGGCTGATTTCACGCCGCCCCAGGGTGTAGTCAGGAAACCTGGGAATTGTAGTCCTGGAAATGATAAGGCGCCGCGTTGTGTCCCGGGACTTGTAGTGTAAATTTAGAGACAGGGAACGAGTTTAAATTCGCAGGTTAAGTGAAAGAACTAGTATTCCCAGAGGCCCACGGGCTCCTGGGCGGTGCCGGGTTTCTGTGGAGTGACCCTTCTGAGGTTGCCTTTGAATGATCAGCGTGACTGGGTAAGTTTGATTGACCAAAGCTCCAGTTCGTAACTGAGCTCTCCAAAGACCTTTCATATTCCAGCGTGGGGCCTCTTTGTCTCTCAATCCCAGAATCTGCGCGCTAATCCTTGCTCTTCATCGTCTCTGTTTCCTATTCAGATAAATCCTGACAGAATCCACCCTGCACCTATGCCCTCCCGGGGTCATTGGGGATTGTCACTCCCTCATTTTGAGATTCCTGCCCTGACTCTGCCTCACGTCCATCCGTCCGTCCCTGAGAGCGGGCAGTTTTGTGTCCTTGACGCTGCGTTCCACTATGTGCTGTCCTGTTTTCCATACTGGTGGAAGAAGAGACACAGTTCTTCCTCACAGTGCTCTATGAACTTGAAATGCAGCAAACAGCTCTGCCTCACTCCCCTGACCTGGGCGAATCACATACATAGGCTCTCTGGAACTTACTCCTCTTCCTCCTCCTCCTCCTCTTCCTCCTCCTCCTCCCCTCCTCCTCCTCCTCCTCCACCACCACCACTACCACCACCACCTCCTCCTCCTTTTCCTCCTCCCCTCCTTCTCCTCCACATTTTTCTCCTTTTCCTCCTCCTCCTTTTCCTCTTCTTCCTCATCCTCCTCGCCTCCTTTTCTCTTTTCCTCCTCCCTCTCCTCCCCCCCTCCTCATTTATATTACAGAGTATGAAAGTGCTTTGTAAACTGCAAGGCCTCCACAGGCAACAGAGGTTCTCCCTGCCGTTTGTTGCTTCCCTAGACCGTTCCTATCAGGCGGCTTTGCTGGTTTTACCGCCTCGTTGCTCAATCCTGTCCCTGGAGTTCTTGATGTCTTCATCTAAAACCAGGTTATTTCTTCACTTCCTCAGAGTCCAAAGATCAGATAGGCCCCGAGCCCATACCTCCAGAGAGTTCTGTCGGAAAGGAATCCCAAGAGGGGTGCCCCTCCTAAACTCTGATGGGAAGTCCACGGGGCTGGCAGAGGGACAGAGCTGCTCCCCAGAGGCAGGAATGCAGCAGGCTAGCCCTGCGCTTTCCCTTTGGGCTCTTCTGGGCCTCTTTAGTGGACTTTGGTCGGTGTGTCTCAGGCCTGAAGAGCCTGGGAGAGAAGAATTCATTTTGCCAAAGGATCTATGCCAGAAATAATAGGAGGCCTCAGTTGTTGAAAGAGCAACAGGATTGCTGAATAGTTTACTGACGTTCTTATGAGTAATTGCAATATATCAGGCCTTAGGCCGTATCCGTTTTCTCCTTTAAACCTCATTTGTGAATGTCCCTAATTTACATATGTGAAAGTCAGACTCAGAGCTGTCCTATAGTTCTTTAAAGGAATTAGTTAATAGCTGCCTTCGGGAGTCACAGTGGCCTTCAATATGCCAGGTCTTTTACACACATAATCTTCAACCTTATGGGTAGCTGTAAATGACCAGTTTAGGGATTAAGGCATTTGTTGAAGGTCTTACTGCTGTGGCTGGCTGGATTGTTCGGTGTGTAAAGGTGCTGTCACGGTGGTGACCTGAGTTCCATGCCAGGAACCCATATGGCGGAAGGAAAGAACCAACTCCTGCAAGTTGTTCTCTGACCTCCACCTGGGTGCCATTTATATATAAATTATATATAAATATTATTGATAATATATATTATATATGGCAGAGATTGAATACAAAGTCACCTAAACTTCTCTTTTCTTTCTATAGTGTAGAGCCTGATTTTTTTGATAAATATGACAGATTAAAAAATAATTGAGCTGGGGCCCTAGAGAGATGGCTCAGCAGTTAAGAGCACTGGCTGCTCTTCCAGAGGACCCAGGTTCAGTTCCCAGCACCCACATGGCGGCTCACAACGGTCTGCAACTCAAAGTCTAGAGGCTCTGGCGCCCTCACAGACACACATGCAGACAGAACACTAGTGCACACTTAAAAGTAATTGATCTGGATACTGTGGTGCTTACCTAGCACTTTTGGGGTGGACGAGGAGATCTTGAATTGGGGGCCTGCTTGGGGCTACATAGAGAGATCCTATCTTAGAGCAGCCAAGGAGAAGAATTGGGTGATTTTTAAAACCAAAGCCAAAAGAAGACAAGTAAGTTCCGGCTGCCTGTGGAAAGCACGTGATAGTTTGTCCTGCTGGTTAAGGCACTCTCTTTACCCGCTGGAGTTCACATGGAGAGGAAAAGCACACATGTGTGAAACATTCAATAGCACTCATTGAAGAAAGTCCTTTTTTAAAAACATGTATTTATTCTGCGGGTACCTGCAGTCCATGGTAAATGTTCAGAGGTCAGAGGACCACTTAGGGCCTAGGGACAGATTTCCTCTCTTCATAATGTAGCTTCCTGGAATTGAACACAGAACATCAGGCTTAGAAGGCAAGCTTGCCTGGTGAGCCATCTTGCCTTCATTAACCCGTGTGTTTCTGGGCGGCCATGTCTGTTTTCCCAGTGAGAAGTCCACAGGGTACACTCAGTGTTTGGTGCATGTGTACGTGCATGCTTGAGTGAAAGAAAAGGCCCTCCCTCTGCGAAAGAACTCTTAAGAGATTCTCAAAACCTGCTGGTCAGGAACACCTAGGACTTAATAAGATAAAAATTAACTTGGAGTTGGGAGTGGAGCTCAGTTGTAAGGCACTTGCCTGCATGTGAAAGGCCCTGGGTTCTAGCCCAAGCCCCTCGAAAATTAAAGAAAGAAAGAAAGAAAGAAAGAAAGAAAGAAAGAAAGAAAGAAAAGCAAGCAAGCATTGGTTTCTCTGCAAATGAAAGCAATACACTGTTAGAGATTGCAGAACAATTGGGTTGTGGGTTCAGAAACCTCTGACATAGATTTCACATGGTCTCACTGGGAGACGCAAGTCACTGAGGCGGCCAGCCCAGGTCTTACACCTTGAGCCATCTGAGCAGCCTGTGTCAGGAGTCCAGGTAAGGGAGGGCGCCATGCTTAGACCTGAGAGGAGGGAAGGTAGGGGTTGAGGAACTTGTCCCAGTGAACCAGGAGGTCTCACTGGGCCTGGATGATAGAGAGGTTCTGGGCGAGCACTGCCGTGAACTGTGGCGCCAGGGCGAGCATGGAACACAGGTGAACAACTCCCCCGGGAAATCTCATGGCTTTTATGAGAAACAAGGCTGGGTGTCTCTCCGTTGTAGTTTGCAAGTGAGATTGGCGTTTACCTCCCTGTTCATCCTCCTTGGGCATCAGTCAGCACGAGCCTGGGGAACTCTGGCTGTTTTCAAGTTAGCCTCAGTCTGGCCAGTCGTCTTCTTCAGGTTTTTGGTTTTTTCCCAAGCAGAATTTAACCACTGGCCCCTCTCAGAAGCCTGCCAGGACCACCAGGATCCTGTGCATCCCACCTCCACGACTCTTGAAATAATTTCGATGACGCCTGACCCAAAATCCTGGTCACAAAATCTCCTGCCCTGTCTCACCCTTGCCTATCCCTCTTTCTTTCCCGTCCCTTTGTTTCTGCTTTTCTCAAGATCACCAAACGCATCTAGATACTTGTTCAAGCCAGGTACTATGCAAGGCGCTTTAATTGCAGGGTTTCATTTATCTCCATAGCAACCACAAGGCTGACACAAATCCCGGTTTGCAGAGGCAGAATTAGGCTCAGAGAGATCAGGTTAACTTGCCCAAGCTAGGGTAGCAAAGCGCCTGGGTCTCAGGCTTGGCTCTTTCATGGTGGGACAGCTTCGTTGCTATTATAGACAGTGGCCAGAAGTTCAGATCCTTAGGGCTCACGTTAAAAAAAAAAAAAAAGAAGAAAGAAAGAAAAGAAAAAAGGATAGCTGGGTGTGGTCACCCATGGCTTTTAAACCACCTCCGGAGAGAGAGGCAGGTAGATCTCTGAGTCCAAGGTTAGCTTGGTGTACATTGCAAGTTCCAGGACAGCTGCCTGGGTTACTTAAAGAGACCCTGTACAAAAAAAAAAAAAAAAAAAAAAAAAGCAAGCCACAGGCCAGTAAGATGGTTCAGCCGATAGAGACACTTGCTACTAAACATAACTGAGTTTGATCTCTGGGACTCTCAAGATAGGAGAGAAGAGGGGTTGGGGATTTAGCTCAGTGGTAGAGGGCTTGCCTAACAAGCAAAAGGCCCTGGGTTCGGTCCCCAGCTCTGGAAAAAAAAAAAAAAAAAAAAAAAAAAAAAAAAAAGATAGGAGAGAAGAGACTCCCTCAGGTTACCCTCTGACACCCACAAGCACTGTCACACATGCATTTCCATGCATTAAATAAATAAATGTAATTAATTTAAAAAGAGCCCGACTTGACGGCATGCTATAATCTCAGACGAGGGGAGTCTGACCGGTAAGTCCCTGAAAACCAATGTGGTCAAGCTCCCCGCTAACGCTAATGGAAGACCCTGTCTCAAACAAAAGGGTGGGAAGCACGTGAGAACCAACAGGAGAGGCTGGCCTCCGCATGCACGTGATTCCGCTCACCCACCCACGGGAAGGCGTGGGAGCTTGCACGCGCGCGCCCCTTTCTCCCTCTGCAGTCAACACCAACTGCCCCCGTGTCTCACACACCCTTTCCTAACTTTCTTTTCTTTCCTGTCCTCCCCTGCTCTCTGCTCCCACGCTCAGGGGACTCTCTTTCCTCAGAACTCCAGTGGCATTTTATCTCTCTTTTATGACGGGAGCTGCAGCTGCTTCGCCGTCTTGTGATCCACTTGAGTCCCGCAGCTGCAGTCTAGGTTCTCCAGTGCGAGCCCTCCGCCCCAGTGCGAGCCCTCGGCCCCCGAGGGGGAACCGGCAAAGGCTCCTCCCCCTTCACCCTGGCTGAGCGGGTCTGCAGCCTGCAACAGAACTTAGCTCCTCCTCCCCTCCCTCCCCTCCTCCCCTTCTTCCCCTCCTCTGTTTCCTCCCTTCCTCCTTTTTGTTATAGTGGATGTCTTAAAATTTGCACTGGAAGAACAAAAGAGGAAAAAGAATAGTAGAAAGAAAATGATTGCTTCCTAACATGAAGTAGAGTGACTCTTTGGGGCTCTTGGGGGTTTTCCTGTGGATCAGATGATTGGCAGGCAGAAGGGTGTGTGTGTGTGTGTGTGTGTGTGTGTGTGTGTGTGTGTGCGCGCGCGTGTGTGTGTGTGTGTGTGTGTGTGTGTGTGTGAACAGCTGTGATCTTGAGCAGCTCACGGAGCCTTTCAGTGACTTCTTCAGTAGTGCACACGTTTGTGCCGAGGCAGGGAGAGGGGTGATGGCAGTTGGCAGTAACCATTTCCAAAGTCTTTTTGTCCAGGCGTGCTCAGACTTGCACCTCCCAGAGGAAGAATCAGAATGTCCAAACAAACCTCGGGGTCCCGGGCCCCACCCATGCAAGTGGTTTTGGCTGTAAGGAATAGGAATCTAAATGTTGCTTTATGCAGGGTGGGTTATGAGCTAGACCTCCATAGCAGGGGAAATTGGTCCAGCTACCTCCCTTCTCAGAGAGCTGTTGAGAGGGTTAGATGAAGCAGTGTCTATTAGGGACTTAGTACAGTCCTAGCTGAGGATGAGCTAGACCTCGGTGGGCGTTATTGGCCAGGAAAGGGCAAAGTCTGGGCTGTGGTCACTGCAGCAGTTTCTATGGGATGGATACATGGTGAGTGCAGTGTCAGTATGTGTTAATCCTGAGACAGGATCCCATGCATCCCAGGCTTGCCTTGAACTCCTAACCCTCCGGACACCACCTCCTCAGTGCTGGGATTGCAGGTGTTTGTTTTTTTTTTTTTTTTTTTTTTTTTTTTTTTTTTTTTTTTCGGAGCTGGGGACCGAACCCAGGGCCTTGCGCTTCCTAGGCAAGCGCTCTACCACTGAGCTAAATCCCAACCCGGATTGCAGGTGTTTATTGCCACAGTTGTTCTCTGCAATTCTGGGAATCAAGCCCAGGACTTCTTGTATGCTGGAACTGAACCACACCCTTGTGGTTTGAAGGTTTTGAGGGATCTGAGGATTAGCTCATCACCACCGTCTCCTCACCCCACCAGAAGAAAACGAAGACTACAGCCCTCGGGGCTGGGAATGGAGTGGGTCACTAGCATATGTAAGGTCCCCAGCTTCCTTCCCACCACTGCAGAAAGACAACAGAAAGACCAGCCTGTAAACGGAAAGTAGCAAACGTAAATAATGCGTGCGCTTCAGTGAGTAGCTGGCAGGAAGGTCAGTTGGGGTGATAAGGATGTCAGGAAGTAGACAGGGTTGGCACATGACCTAGAGAAACAACAGCGAGGAAGAGACCAGCAGGAGGCTGTTCTGCGCTCTGCCTTCCAGCCAGCAAGTCCCGGAGCACCCGCCTTTGGTTCAGCTGGTGATGAGATGGGGGCCGGTCAGTCTATGTGCTTCCCGTCCATCTCCGGGCCCCACCACATTGGCTGCACGGATGTGATGGAGGGTCACAGTCTTGAGGTAAGTGTCCCAAGTTCTGCCCCTGCTCCACCCTACTGTGGGGACTTCACCACCACCAGTCCAAGTGTGTAAGTTCTGGGGCGCCACAGCTGGGCTGGGTTTGGTCATCGGTCCTTAGGCCTGTCTTCCTGTCACTTCTTTTAAATTCCTCACTCAGACTATTGGAACCTCCCCAGATGACAGAGAGACTTGCGTTCTTGCTCAAGGAGGAGAGGCGCCTCTGGCTTCAGAGGCAGCTCACAGACCCTTTCTCCTTTCTTGAGTCCGGGCTGTGATCCTGGAGAGGTTTTTCGATGCCATCCTGATGTGGGGGGATTGGAGGAAGCACAGTGGGCCACAGGCTGCTGTCTTGAGTCTACAGCTTCGGTGGGAAGGTGGGGTCTTCGTCTCCAACCTCCCATTGGCTTCTGATCTCCTGCTAATATCTAGGCTTTTTTTTTTTTTTTTTTTTTTTTTTTTTTTTTGGTTTTTTTTTTTGGAGCTGGGGACCGAACCCAGGGCCTTGCTAGGGCCTTGCTCTTGCTAGGCAAGTGCTCTACCACTGAGCTAAATCCCCAACCCCTAGGCTTTTCTTTTTCTTTGTTTCCTCCTCTTCTTCCTCCTCTTCCTCTTCCTCCTCTTCTTCCTTCTCCTCCTCCTCTTCCTCCTCCTCCTTTTTCTCCTCCTCTTCTTCCTCTTCCTCCTCCTCTTCCTTCTCCTCCTCCTCCTCTTCTTCTTCCTCCTCCTCTTCCTTCTCCTCCTCCTCCTCTTCCTCCTTTTTTAAACATTTTCGAGGTTTCACGTGTAGCTCAGGAAATGTAGCCAAGAATGACCATAACCCCAAATTCTCCCAGGCCACCATGACCCAGCAAGTTCCTTAAGTTTTCGTTCCCAGTGCTTAGACTCACCTCTGTTCTGTGAGAGACACCCACTTCCTGGTAACCCCCCTCCTGCTTCCTCTCCTGACCAAGCATACTGCCATCGCCACCAAGTTCATCCTAAGGGCAAAGATCTATACTTGATCTTAGCCAAAAGGCCGAGAAGCGATAAGGGCAAAGATCTAATCCCCCACTCCACCCCAGCCCTCGACAAGCCTAGGTCCGCAGTATGGTGCCATTCCAGGATGTAGTCGGAAATGCAGCTTGACGGTCAGAGGAACATAAACCTTCTGATGTGCTAGCCACAAAATTGTTTCTGGATCTGAGGAAGCCTCTGTTTCTCTGTGCTGGTGTCCAGCCTGGCTGGTACCCAGACTCCTGCTGACCCGAAATGCTTGAGCTTCTTGGTCCCAAGCAGTTGCTCCCTTCTTCTTCCCCAGGGGAGCCTCTTCCGACTCTTCTACCCCTGCGAAGCATCAGAGACGTGCGAGCAGCCCCTGTGGATTCCCCGCTATGAGTACTGCGTGGGTCTGGCTGACTACCTGCAGTATAACAAGCGCTGGGTGGGGCTGCTGTTCAACGTGGGCATGGGTAAGCCTGGCCTGGCCCTGGCCGCTTCCCCAGTTGCCTGGTTATGTCCCGAGAAGACACCGAGGCAGACACAGTAATTATTTAGCTTGCATAGTCGAGTCCTTGGTTTGGAGAGATGGGAGAGAATGGAATGCGTGAGAATCTGGGTCATCGGTTCTAATCCAGACTCTGTCATTTACTGGCAGTGGGACTTGGGCAAATCACTTACCCCGCTTGCCTGCCAGCTTTTGTAGTGCTATGGTGCCAGGTACACGTACACCTAGAACCTCTCGTGCATTGTTTGGGACATCAGATGGGACATGGTGCTGGCTGTGGTCCCTAAATCCAGCATGCACTCTTCTTTTTTTATTAATTTTTTTATTTATATGAGTACACTGTAGCTGTCTTCAGACACACCAGAAGAGGGTATTAGATCTCATTACAGATGGTCGTGAGCCACCTTGTGGTTGCTGGGAATTGAACTCAGGACCTCTGGAAGAGCAGTCAGTGCTCTTAACCACTGAGCCATCTCTCCAGCCCTCAGCATGCATTCTTTTTTTTTTTTTTAAATAGTTCATTTTTCATTCTTTTTTTTAAAGATTTATTCATTTATTATATATAAGTACACTATAGCTGTCTTCAGATACACCAGAAGAGGGCATCGGATCTCTTTACAGATGGTTGTGAGCCACCATGTGGGTGCTGGGAATTGAACTCAGTACCTCTGGAAGAGCAGTCGGGTGCTCTTAACCGCTGAGCCATCTCTCCAGCCCCGTCAGCATGCATTCTTATTCACTCTATAGATCCCCCTTTTCAGTACTGGGGAGCAAACCCAGGGCATCATATAAACAGGTCAGAACTCTGCCACTTACCACTGAACCCCATCCCACTAGCTATACACTCTGCCCCACCAGGAGCTCCTGCTCTCCTGTAGTGGGCGTGCTCTCAAGGCCCTACCCAGGAGTTCCCCCATGGCCTTGGCTTTTCACAGATCTGCCCCAGATTTCTTCAGTGTTACTCCCTTGGGTCTTTTTGTCCCCCTGGTGATTCTGGAGAGGGGAGGACCACGTATGTCCACCACCGCCTGTGCTCAGGCTGCCCCTGGGATTCTCTATGAGCAATCAGAGAGTCTATATACAGCCTGTGTCTCTGCCAGGATCCTGTCGCTTGCCTGTTAGCTGGAATGGCCCCTTTAAGACAAAGGAATCTGGATACCCTTTGATCATCTTGTCCCATGGCCTAGGGGGCTTCAGGTAAGAGCTTTGTCCTTGCACCTTTCATATCTCTTGCATTGTGACCATGTCCTGGCATAGTCTCAAATAACACGTTTATCTGCCTGCCATCTTACCCTCACAGTGCCCCTTGAAGGAGCATTGGGCCCTCCTTCCCGAGTCCAGGGCTTCAGAAGGCTTCTCACTTTGCGACTCGCTTTTGCCTGACACTTTTACATGACTGCCACTGTCTAAGTGTATAAAATAAGAATACGGTCAGATGCTCATTGGTAAGAAATGGCAATGAGCTAGATTTTAGGACAGCGATTTGGAATGCGTGTTATCTTACTACTCATTAAAACCAAAGGAAATTTGCATGCCAACCAGCCGGGTGTGCTATTTTTGTATAAAGAATCGACTCTAAGCTGAACGTTTGATACCGTAAGACCTAGAGTATCTTTTCACAATAGATTTTAATTTTTGGTTCTTATAATCATCAATGCTGAGAATTCTGTTTCTCAGAAACACGTAGCACAAAATGGCAGGCGCATGTTTAGGGCCATTTCAGAAACTGGAAATTCTGTCTTAAGCTCAAGCCAGGATCCATTTAACTCTCTCTCTCTCTCTCTCTCTCTCTCTCTCTCTCTCTCTCTCTGTGTGTGTGTGTGTGTGTGTGTGTGTGTGTGTGTGTGTGTGTGTGTGTGTGTGTGCGAATATATGTGTGTGAAACTCAGTTTAGCAACCCAGACACCAGTTGGTTTTGGTTTTTTTTTAAGATTTATTTTTATTCTATCTTTTTAATTACGTGTGTAGATCGAGTGTCTGCGTGTGGGCATGTGCGCATGAGTGTAAGTGCTCACAGAGGCCAAAGGTGTCAGATCTGGCTGAAGTTACAGATAGGTATGAGGCACCTGAAGTGGGTGCTGGGAATCAAACTCCAGACTTCTGTAAGAGCAGCCAGTGCTCTCTTGACGGCTGAATGGTCTCTCCAGCCACCTCAGGTGCCAGTCTTTAAAGATGCAACATTCTAACACAATACAATCCCAAAATAGACTAACTTGATATGTGGTAGGAAAACAAGGGAAGCCTCTTGCTCTCTGTGAGTTGGCCATTGTATTTTTGTAAGCGTGGAGATCTTTGTCTGTACAATAAAAACACTGCAGTTTGTGGCGAGCAGTAGGCCACAGCTGTGTCCAGATGTTTTGGGTAGCCTCTTTGACACAGCAGGGCATAAAGGCATGCAGAGTGCACAGTGCACAGTACACATGTGTGTGCAGAGCTCAGGCTGCAGAGACATTTGCAGATGCAGCTTGGGCCAGCACTGTCGGAACTATTTTGGCTTTACCTCACCTTTGACTTTCAGTTAGCTGGTTTTGGCTGGCTGGGGATGTATGTGCTAGCCTGCACATGTGGCCTGACCTACCCAGGGCCCTTGCATCCCGAGTGGGCTAGGGACACTGTGCTACTCTCTGAGCCTAGATTTCAACACTGCCAGATGAGGATATGGCTTCCACGTGTGGTTTTTGAGGTTCCAGTTGGATCGGTGCCTACTAGATGCACAGCCCTGCCACGGCAGCCCTCCTGGTTACTCGGAGGGATATGGTGATGACCAATGCGATAATCTCTTTCACCAGACATTGGGCAACTGGTTTCAACTTCATAATTCAGTATCTAGGCAGGATCGCTCCCCGGACCTTTTCTGTCTACACCATGGGGTGTTATTTAGCTTATGACAGTAGCTGCACATGATCACTTGAGATTGTCAGCGCTCTCTCTGTGCACCCGTGATTAGATATGTCTAGTGTATATCCCAGAGTGCCACACCGCTCAGAAGCTGCCCACCCTCCAACTTTTGCCACGCTATAGCCAAGGAGATCTCTCTCTCTCTCTCTCTCTCTCTCTTTTAAAAAGATTTTATTCATTTTATGTATATGAGTACACTATAGCTGTCTTCAGACGCACCAGAAGAGGGCATCGGATCCCGTTACAGATGGTTATGAGCCACCATGTGGTTGCTGGGAATTGAACTCAGGACCTCTGGAAGAGCAGTCAGTGCTCTTAACCACTGAGCCATCTCTCTAGCCTGCAGCAAGTGCTTTTGTAGTGCAGTGATCTCTTCAGCTCTGTGCTTCTTACTGTTTTGAGATAAGATCTTGATGCACAGACAAGGCTAGCCCTGACCTCCTGATCCCACCTTCATGTTCCAAGTGCTAGGATAACATGTGTGCATTGGCATGCCTGGCCTGCCTTCCCCTCCCTCCCTCCCTCCCTCCCTCCCTCCCTCCCTCCCTTTCTTCCTTTTTTGTATATCCCAAGCTAGCTTTATACTTACGACGTAACTAAGAATAACTTGGAACTCCTGATAGTCCTGCCTCTGGCTTCCAAGCTCTGGGATTATAATTATGCCCTACCACAACTGGCTAAAAAAAAAACCCACCCTTTTCTTTGTTTTTGGCCCCAGTGGGGATCGAACTCATCACCTTGTGCGTGCTGTAGGTAGGTGTTCTACCACTGAAGCACAGCCCCCTGTGTGTATGTGTGTGTTTATTTTTTACATGTGTATAGGTGTTTTTCTTGCATGTATGTCTGTATATCATATGCATGCAATGCCTGTGGAGGCCAGAACAGGGTACTGGATCCCGTGTAACTGCAGTTACAGGTGGTTGTGAGCCACTGTGTGGGTGCTGGCAGTCAAGCCTGGGGCCTCCAGAATAGCTAGTGCTCTTACCTGCTGAGCCAGCTCTCCAGCTACCTCGACGTCCCCCCCCCCTTTTTTTTTCTTTTTCCGGGGGACCAAACCCAGGACCTTGCGCTTCCTAGGTAAGCGCTCTACCACTGAGCCAAATCCCCAACCCCTCGACGTCCCCTTTTAACTTAAAGAAATGACAACTTGAAAACTTCAAATGACTTTGATTGGTATGTATGTGTGTGTTTAAAATGTATTATGTGGTACATGTGGACTCATTTGTGGAAGGCAAAAATAACTTTTCGAAGTAAATTCTCCCCCTCCCCCAGTGATGTGTGTTCTGGGGATCAAATTCTGGTTGCTAGGCTGGTGAGACGAGCGTCTTTACAGATGAGCCATCTTGCCAGCCCCAGTGTTGTTTTAAAAAATGTTACGCTGAGCACCGTTCAGCATATGGTGAGTTCAAGGCCAGCCTGGACTACAATCACAGCGTTCCAGGCCAAGCAGGGTTATGCACTGAGAGCCTGCTCAGTGTGTTAAGGGCTTGCTGTACACGACTGAGACAGACTTAAGCTTGATCTGCAAAACCTGTGTAAAATCTGGCCATGGCCATACACACCTGTAATCCCAGATCAGCAGTGGAGGAGTCAGAATGGTCCCCGGATCTCCCTGGCCAGCTAGTCTCACAGAATTGATGTGTTCCCGGTTCCGTGAGAAACTCTGTCTCAGAAATAATGACGAGGAGAGGCCAGGTAGTGGTGGTCACGCACGCCTTTAATCCCAGTGCTTGGAAGGCAGAGAAGTGAGTTCAAAGCCAGCCTGGTCTCCAGACTGAGTCCAGGACAGCCAGGGCTACACAGAGAGAGCCTCTCTCAGAAGACAAAGCAATGACAACAATAACAATGAAAAGAAGAAAGCAGAAAATGATTGAAAAAGACACCTGACAACATGGCCTCCTCTTCCTTTCTCTCTCTCTCTCTCTCTCTTTCTCTCTCTCTCTCTCTCTCTCTCTCACACACACACACACACACACACACACACACTCACACACACACTTGGAGTGGCCTGGCTCAGTGGGGTGGAGAGGCTCCTCAGTTGGAAGCTTATCTTGCAAACACCCTGTGGAGGACACCAGAGCCCTGCTGTACTATCTGGGGAAGGTACTTGGGGAGGGCCACCCACGACACCTACCTAGCAGGAGTGTGGGTGACACTGGGCCGTGTGTTTTTGACCTCCTCTCCTCTTGACTCTCCAGGGTGTCATACTCGGCCTTCTGCATGGAGCTGGCCTCCCGTGGCTTTGTGGTTGCTGCCATAGAGCACAGGTGAGGAGGCAGAACCGACGAACTGCGGTCTGTTGGATACCTGTGGGGAGCTAGGTATAGGCTAGCTGCCTATCAATGTGTTCTTTCTTTCTCTCGTCAGGGCTTCAGACCCACACAGTAGGCAAGCGCTCTGTCACTAAGCTACATCCCCAGATGTATCATATCATATCATATTATACATCCCCAGACAACGTATCATTACTAATGACCATGCAAACGGTTATTATTCCCATTTAAGAGGGTAGAACAACAAGGCTCAAAGATGTCCATTAGCTGCCTGAAAGTAACACAGCTGACTCTGGGCTCAAACCCTGTCCCTAACGTTTATTCTGCACTCCTTTGTGCCCCTGACCTTCTTACTTACCAGCCAAGTCATGGCTGGAAGGGAGGCCTGAGTACAGGGAGAAGTACTTCACCACTGTCTCCTTTCCTTCTCTCCAATGACACGCGTGGTCCAGGGACCAGTCAGCTGCAGCCACCTACTTCTGCAAGCAGACCTCCCAGGAGAGCTCGCCCGCTGAGTCTCTGGAGGAGGAATGGATCCCCTTCCGTCGGATCAAGGAAGGGGAGAAGGAATTCCATGTTAGGAATCCCCAGGTAGGCGTGCGTGAGGTGGCATCATCACACACTGCAGAGCAGAGATTTTAGCTCTTAATTCTCGGGATTACAACCCAAGGTCAGGAGGACCTATGGCTCTGGGCCTCTGGTAAGAGTCCCGGAGGATGGGTTATGGGGGGAGGGTGTTAGCATCCCACAATCCCTTTTCAGGGCAGCTCGTCAATGACTTAAAGACCCCCCATGGGTCCCACCCTCTAAAGACTCCATCTTCCAACAGCATCCCCATGGAGGCCAGGTCATTAACATGAACCTTCAGTCCACCACAAGCAAGACTTTTGACTAACTTTCTCTATCAAAAGACTGAGCATAGTAGGTCTCAGCTCACCACATCTGGGATTACAGGACTCTTGCAGTGGCTGGGGAAATCCAGCTTGAGCCAGTTTAAGTGGCAAGGGAGCTGATTGGCTCATGCGGGGAGGAGGAGGGAGCGTGAGACCCTGGGGCAGCCTCACAGTCAGTCCTTGGACTGCTCTCAGAGGGTTGGCTTACTTTCCCAGACCCTGCCAGCTGTGACTTTGCAGATGTTCTGCTCACCAGCTCTGGTGTTGTTCCCCAGTCCTCCATCCCAGAGCAAAGCTCACCTTGAAAACTCCCAGTAAAGGATTCCTAGCCTGGAGAAGAGAGGCAAAACGAAAATTCCCACCAAGAAATCCATTGTCAGATTGTTAGGGGAGGGCGGGCGGGGTGGAGGTCAATGGAGGAGGGGAGGCAGACAAAGGCAACAGTCCGTGTTGTAAATGGGCGAGCTGAACCAAACCAGCCTGAGAACAGAACAATCTCCATTCCTTCTGATGGAAAGTTCTCTCATCTGCCCATCCTCAGGGCCTGGCGGGCAGGCAAGCAGAATAAGAACTCTTAGGTCCACTCACTATGCTGTCCCGAGAACCCGTGTGAGCTTCGAGAGGCCTCAGTGTTTGCTGAGATGGCAGCGGGCAGACTCCTCTCCCATTGCATTCTGCCTGGGCTCGTGGGTGAAGTCCTCACCACCGTGCGGTTGCGGGATGCTTCTGTTGCAGGTGCACCAGCGGGCGAAAGAGTGTGTGCGCGTGCTACAGATCCTTCAGGATGCCTCTGCTGGCAAGCCTGTCACCAATGTCTTCCCAGGAGGACTGGATCTGATGACCTTGAAGGTAAAACAACGGTTGGAACCACCCAGAGCTACACATCCCTCACAGCCTCGCTGGCTCGCACAGCCTGGCTCGCACAGCCAGCAGGAGCTCAGGCTGACCTCGGGGCAGCATAGTGAGAGCCAAGGTCTCGGACCTGTGGGCTCTGCCTCTTACCTTTTGGCTGTGGGCTCAGTTTCCTTGTGCGTACGTGGCCTTCATCCTCATCAGATTCCAGGCAAGAAAGTTGCTAGAACTCCAGGCCTGTGCCTGGACCGTCCCAGAATCAAACAGAGAAGAGTCTCTTAGCTTCTAGGCTGCGGCCTTCCTTGTGTGGCTTACACAGTCCACGTGGACCGCTCACTGTGACAGAGAGAGAGAGTATTTGGGTCCGTCTGCATAGGCTGTGCCACCTTCCCGGTCAAAGGAGCTGAAACACCAGAACTGAGGGCCCCACTGTGCCACATGGGTTCCCCAAAATTAGGGTGTTAAGGAGAAGTGACCCACTGCAGGCCAGACCAAGAAGGCTTCTGAAGGAGTCCCAAGACCCCTTAGAGAAGTCATGACACCGTCCTGGCTGGAAACTCGGAGACAGGGAGGTACAGTGTCTACCCTGCAAATGCCTGATCTTTCTTCTTTTCTCCCCTGATCTTTCTTTTCTTCATCCTCTAATGCTAAAACAAAATGTAGTAGCCTTTTCTTGTTCAAACACCACACACACACACACACACACACACACACACACACACACACACACACACACACACACGGGGGTGGGTTCATGCTAGTTAATTTGTTTGAGACAGGGTCTTGATTCGTAGCCCAGGCTAGCTCAAAACTCACTCTGTAGCCCAGACTGACCTTGAACGCATGACAGCCTTCCTGCCTCAGTCTCCCGAGTGCTCAAGTTACAGATGTGAGCCACCACTCCTAGCTAGGTAATGCTTTCCCTGTTTTTCTCTTCTTGTTTTGTCTTTTTGAGATGGGGTCTTGTACATTCTACAAGAAGACTGGCTTCAGACTTCCTGTGTAGCTGAGGCTAGCCTTGAGCTCCCGGTCCTCTGAAGTACTGAGATTTCAGGTGTGCACAGTGGTATATTGCTTATGGGCTATTTTTAATACTCATGTAATATTCCACTGGGTAAATAGGAATTCTACTGTGGTAAGGGCTCCCCACATAAACTCATGGCGTCAGTACATCTGTACATCCAACAAGAGAAGCATGCGAAAGACTGAATACCTACAAAACGCAGTCCGTTAAGGAAGTGGTGGAAGAGCAGGAGAGATGGCTCAGCGGCTAAGAGCAGTGACTGCTCTTCCAAAGGTCCTGAGTTCAAATCCCAGCAACCACACAACCGCTCACAACCATCTGACACTCTACTTCCAGGGGATCCAGTAGCTTCTTCTGGTTTCCATGGGCATCGTCAGGCACACAAGTAGTATACAGACACGCATACAGGCAAAGTGCTCATGCATGTAACATAAAATTAAAAAAAGAAAGGAAAACGGTGGAGCCGGCTTTAATCTGGAATTTCTGTTCCCAAAGACGTTTATGGCTCAACACCTTTTTTTTTTTTTAAAGCCGTTTTAAAGGAAGACGCTTATGCCCAGGTGTGGCATAGAACCTGGACTCTGTTGGGCATTAGTGACTGTTTGCTAAGTGGAGAAGTAGGTCCCTAGGGCCCTACTGCCTGAGATCCCTACCCGAGTTAGGCACCGAGGAGCTGCAGCCACCTTTCAGGTGAATCCTAGAGGAAATGCAAAATTTACTAGCGAAGTAAGCCTCACCAGTGAGATTGAATTAATCTAAACATTCATTATCCCGCTGTGGTGAAGAAGATAGCCTCTTCCCTGATGCCCTGAGGAAGGCAGTGTGTCAGAGCCACTTCCTTTCTTTTTTCTTTTAAACTTTTATTTATTTATTATATGTGAGTACACTGTAGCTGTCTTCAGACACACGAGAAGAGGGCATCAGATCCCACTACAGATGGTTGTAAGCCACCATGTGGTTGCTGGGAATTGAACTCAGGACCTCTGGAAGAGCAGTCAGTGCTCTTAACCACTGAGCCATCTCTCCAGCCTTCTCTCTCTCTCTCTCTCTCTCTCTCTCTCTCTCTCTCTCTCTCTCTCTCTTATCCATCAGTTTCCAGTCTATATCCAGTATCCTGCATGAGCTTCATTGTTCCTAAAAGCTAACCGCTGGGAGGAGCCAACATGTTCCTCTCAGAGCCATAGGGAATGCTAATTCTAGGGCACACAGACCCCTCTCAATGACTTCATCAATAGAAATGTGTCTCTCTTGTATGGTCCACAGAGTCCTGTGCTGTAAGAGACAGTCTGGGGATCCAGACTCCTTTCGGAATTGGGTACTTAGGCCTTGGAACAAGCTAGAAAGCCATGCTACCCGAGGCTCCCTTTATCTGAGGGCTCTACCCTCTGGACTCTTGAACTCAAGTGCACAACATACCATAGGTCAGCAGAAAAGCACGGGCAGGGAACTACCTGAGAGCCGCTGGACTTGGAATATAGTACATATATACATGTATGTATATATACCACACATATATCACATAATTTTGAATTATGTGTTAGTGTGTGTATCTGCATGTGTGTATGTGCACATGAGTACAGGTGCGTGCATGCAGAGGCCAGCGGTGTGGAATCCCCTGGAGCTAGAGTTACAGGCAGTTATGAGGCACCTGACTTGGATGCTGGAAGTCAAATCCCGGTCCTCTGCAGGAGCAGCAAAGTGCTCTTAACCATACAACCATCTCTCCAGCTCCGGAAGTTAGACTTTTGCTCACGCTGTTAGCTAGGACCCAGTCACCTGGAACCGTAGAGAAACGATCCATCTGTGTGTCCGGGGACAGATTTGGTGAGCAGCCAGCTCTCTATTTCTGAGGGATGTCTAGTGTAGCCGTTGGGAAGGACGAGGGATCAGCTTCTTTGGACTAATACTGCAATGCAGAGACACTGGCTGGAGGAGCGCCTGCGAGGACAGGGATAAGTGCGCATGCTTTTGAGGACAGGGATAAGTGCGCATGCGTGCGCGGTCATGTTTATTTGTAGGTACAGCCTCGAACTCTGAAGGACACTGTTGCTGGATAGGGGTGGGAAGAAGGCAGCTGGTGGAAAGGATACCATGGTGGGAGGCTTCTCCACAGAGCTGACTTCAGAGGCAGACGGATACAGCCACTCACGTTTAAAGAGCTAAGGAGCCATCTGTCTTGGGTGCTTCTCTCAGCCAAGGGGGGAGAGTGGGTACACACCCCAGGCTAGAAGGAGAGGAGAGCAAGGCTCCTGAACAGAGGCGGTCACACAAAGTCTGCAGAGAGATCTCCCGAGCCCCTTAGCAGGCATCGGTGGTGGCTTTTTATAAAACCATGCCCTGAAGGCTTCTGGGAACAACCAGAAATAGACACTCCGAGAGCAGACTGAGCGCACACACTCTCCCCTGAGCTGTAGATAAAAATCAGGACAGATCCACAGAGGAGGTAGAGCCTGAGTCGCGTTATGCACAAGCAGCCGTTGCTCTCAGGCAAAATGGAGGCAACCAGCAGTTAGCACGCTTCTCTTGTCTGTGTTCTCTGAGGTATCCTTGAGGGCCAGCTTGTGAGACGGGATCTGTGGAGCAGCGGTTCTCAAACTTCCTAACGCTTCGACCCTTTAATCCAGTTCCTCATGTTTTTGTTTTTGTTTTTGTTTTTGTTTTTTTCTTTCTTTTTTTCGGAGCTGGGGACTGAACCCAGGGCCTTGCGTTTGCTAGGCAAGCGCTCTACCACTGAGCTAAATCCCCAACCCCCCAGTTCTTCATGTTGTGCTGACACCCAGCCATAAAATTACTTCATTGCTACTTCAGAACTGTAATTTTGCTACTGTTAGGAATCATAATGTAAATAATTTGAGAAGCAGAGGGCTACCTAAGGGGTCACCACCCACAGGTTGTCAACCTCTGTCCTAGAGGCTCTGAGGAACTGCTTCTCAGCTAGCTTTCGGATGAGCTGGTGAAGCCTGACAGCTTCTGACTGGGTATTCACAGCCATGATGATACCGTGAGCATCAGTAACAAGAGAATTAGGAAGTCAAGGAAGATACAAAGCCATGGTGGTGTCACAGGCTTTGAATCCCAGCACTCTGGCGGAGGGAGGATTTCCATGAGTTTGAGGCCAGCATGGTCTACAGAGTGAGTTCCAGGCCAGCCAGCAGTGCATAGAGAGATGCTGTCTCAAACAAAGCAAAACCAATCATGTCCAGTTGAAAAGCACAGTTTGTTCACACTGAGGATTGGCTCTCTAGGACAGAGGCCTTTTCTTCTTTCCTTCTATTTGCCATACTGGGGGTCAAATCCAGAGCCTTTTGGTGCCAGATATGCTCTCTGCCACTGATTTGCACCCATTTTTTTAAATAAGATTTATTTATTTATTAAATAAGACACTGTAGCTGTCTTCAGACACACCAGAAGAGGGCATCAGATCTCATTACAGATGGTTGTGAGCCACCATGTGGTTGCTGGGTTGATTTGAACTCAGGACCTCTGGAAGAGCAGTCAGTGCTCTTAACCGCTGAGCCATGCCCCCAGCCACTGAGATTTTTCTTTACTATGACAGTGTCTCACTGTGTGGCCCAGGTTGGGCTTGAACTTGCCATCATTCTGCCTCAGAATCAGAGGCTCAGATGGGCAGCGTGGGTTTGCATCCTTCCTCACTTCCTTCCTTTACGGGTGTTCCTCTGTGAGTGTCCAGTGCAGCTAAGTTCTCTGCTCCTCTCAGGGCAGCATCGACATGAGCCGCGTGGCTGTGATGGGACACTCCTTCGGAGGGGCTACGGCTATTCTTGCTTTGACCCAGGAGGCCCAGTTTCGGTGAGTGCCAGTGACGCTGTTGTCGTCAAGCTTCACACCCCATTCATTCATTCAGCAGGGAAGTGTCACACAAGGGTTGAGTCCTGGGCACGGTTTGATGGGCTGTGAGTTCAGTGGCGATGAGCGAAAATGATCTGACTTTGAGCGATTATGTCCTGGGGGAGGAAAGCGGCTGGCAACGGAGCTAAGAATCCTTACCTAGCACCTAAACTCAATGAAGAAAATAAACAGGCCTAGAGACGTGATGTATACACCCATATCACTACTCTCTGGAGGCTGAGGCAGGAGGATCATAGAGTTCAAGGCAAACCCGAGCAAACCCCTGTTTTGTTGTTGTTTTGGTTTTTTGTTTGTTGTTTGTTTTCCAAGGCAGGGTTTCTCTGTCAAGTCCTGGCTGTCCTAAAACTTACTCTGTAGACCAGGCTGGCCTCAAACTCAGAAATCTCCTTGCCTCTGCCTCCTGAGTGCTGGGACCAAAGGTGTAGGCCACCACTGCTGGACGCAAGACCCTATCTTAAAAAATAAAATAAAGGGGCTGGAGAGGTGGCTCGGCGGTTAAGAGCACTGACTGCTCTCCCAGAGGTCCTGAGTTCAATTCCCAGCAACCACATGGTGGCTCACAACCATCTGTAATGGGATCTGATGCCCTCTTCTGGTGTGTCTGAGGACAGCGACAGTGTACACATATAAATAAAAGTAACCATATTTTAAAAATAAAATGCCTAACACCATTAAAGAATGTTAGGCAGAAGGGGTTGGGGATTTAGCTCATTGGTAGGGTGCTTGCCTAGCAAGAGCAAGGCCCTGGGTTCGGTCCCCAGCTCCGAAAAATAGAAAAGAAAAAAAAAAAAAGAATGTTAGGCAGAGAAAAATGAATGTTGTATTTTAGAAAGCCTCCTCGCCACTGTGCGATATAGCTGGTCCACCTGAGGGCTGGGTGGGTACAGGCCGTGTTAGCAAAGCTAAGAGGATGAATTTGCACGAGGTGGAGGTAGAAGATGGGCATCTTGAACAGAGTCGGATGCATTTGAGTTGTAAGGCCGCAGTGATGTGTAAAAGTAGGAAAACAGAAAGTGGAGGCCTTATGGGTGCACCTGTCCTTGCAGTGGAAGGTGCCTGCTGTTAAAATGGAGAAGACGGAGTGGGCGTGCCTCTGAGTCCTTGGTACCAAGGAAGTTTGCAGGATTCTCTGCCACCAAGGCTGTGAGCTCTTGTAGCATCTTGTGCGTGAGAGCTCTGCTGTGGTTCTGATAACTTTCAAAGTCTCTCGGTTTCCCTCCACCTCGGCCTCACCCTGCTGTCCTGGGATGCATGGCCTTTCCCACTGATCTCTGCATCAGGAGGATTAAGCCCACAGTGGTCACTCAGTAGGGACCGAATTGAGTAATTAAATGAATGAGGTGACATTGTGCAGAACTAGAGCTCGTCACCTGAGGGTAGATCCAGAGGAGGAAATCTGACCCTTGCTGTGAGGGAGTATATATTCTAGAAGGCTCTTTGGGGATGGGTAAAAGGGATTCCTATATAATATCATGGTAGGAGGGTGTGGGTCCTGGCACCCAACTCCTGGTTTGCTGAATCAGCAGCGCATTGGTGAGAGCCCCATTGCAGCCCGCTCCACTGTAACTAGTCTTGCCTGGGTTTCTTAGTGACGGCTCCCCAATGTCTGTCTGACCCTAGGTGTGCTATAGCCCTGGACGCTTGGATGTTCCCTCTGGAACACGACTTCTACCCCAAAGCCCGGGGCCCTGTGTTCTTTATAAACGTCGAGAAATTCCAGACAGTGGAGAGCGTGAACTTGATGAAGAAGATATGTGCCCAGCATGAGCAATCCAGGATCGTGACTGTCCTGTGAGTATCCCCCCAAGGCGCTTCCCCGGTGTCCTGTCCAGTTTTCAGTCAGCTGGGACTCCCTTCACGTCCTCTAGGTTATCCAGAACTCTTTATATAGCCACAGAACACCTGGATATTCCAGAATCCCCACATCGTAATTCCTATAGCATTTCACACGTCTCGTTTCTCCTGGCTCCTCCTACAGAGGTTTCTTCAGCAATTTATGTGGTCACATGATTTGCTTAGTTTTGGGAAATGGGTGCACTGGTTCTGGGTGGAATCCAGACATCTCTAACCTCCTATGGGAATTTTACTGGTTTTTGAAAACTATGACTATTGTATGATTTGACGGTTTGAGGGGATTTGTAGAATTTCCATAGCTATTGAGTTCACAGAGGTCAAGAAAGCCATTCGTGCAAGCTGAGGCTGGTGATATGTTTGTAATCCCAGCACACTGGCAGCTGAGGCAGGGGGATGGAAAGTTCAAGGCCAGCCTGGGCATCAACATGAGATCCGAACCCAAGAAACCTCTTTGGTGCTGGTCAAGTAAGACCCGTTCTCTTTACCTGGTCACTGCCCCGAGGTTGGCTTTCTTTGCGAGCCATTTTTCCCAGAGCAACAGGCTTTGGAATCTTAAACTGTTGGCCATGTGGGAGGCGTGTTGAATCCAGGCCTGAAACCTCCCTGACCTGCGCCTGCCCCACTCAAGCCAAACAGCACATGTGCATCAGTGCCTAGGTCAGGAAGACACAACTGGCTGCTGGTCATGCACCCTTCGAGTCAGCTAGGCAGCCGAACTATATGCCATGCAGGGCCTCTGAGTGCCAGTTGGCTGCAGGCAGTGGCTTCAGTGGCTTCCTCTCTTGCCTGCCCTGGCCCAGCCCCTCCTCCTTCATTTTGACTTCATAGTGTTGGAAGGACAGCAGTGCTGGACCAGTCAGTCTCAGTCTCTTGTAGTCTGTACAGAAGGGACAGGGCACACGAAGGGGACTTAACTACAGGTAATATATTCTATAGATATGGTGCCACACACCTTTAATCTCAGCACTCAGAGGCTGTTGGATCTCTATGAGTTCAAGGCCAGCCTGGTCTACATAGTGAGTTTCAGGACAGCCAGAGCTACATAGTGAGACCCTGTCTCAGCCTCCCCCCAAATTTTTTTTTTTTTTTGTTCTTTTTTTCGGAGCTGGGGACCGAACCCAGGGCCTTGCGCTTCCTAGGTAAGCGCTCTACCACTGAGTTAAATCCCCAGCCCCCCCCAAATTTTTTAGATGTATTAATTTTATTATTTTATGCATATGAGTTCTTCCTGCCTGTATCTATCTGCTGTCCATGGAGGCCAGGAGAGGGTGTAGGATTCTTTTTGTTTGTTTGTTTGATTTTCAAGACAGCGTGTATCTGTGTAACAGTATTGACTGACCTGGAACTCACTTTCTAGACCATGCTGGCCTCTAACTCAGAGATCTGCCTGCCTCTGCCTCCTGAGTGCGGGTATTGAATCCTTAGACCTGAAGACTTGTGAGCCACTCACTAACAGAACCCGCGTCCTCCGCAAGAGCCAGGGACTTAAGCGCTGAGCCATCTCTCTAGCCCCAGTATATTATTTTTTAAATCAGGTTCTGAATACTCAAGAAGCCAATGTATTTATTACTGTGCACACGTTTTTTCATGTGCCTTAAATAGTACATTTTGAAAATCGGTTTGGGGCTGGGAAGAATGACGACGCAGCAGGTAAACACACCTTCCGTGAATATGGAGCTCTGTCCCTGGGCACAGTACATGGACAGATCTAATTTTTTTTTTTTTTTCGGAGCTGGACAGATCTAATTTTTAAGCATCTGTTTTTCTACTAGACAAGTGTTTTAGCATTTATATTTTTTCCATACCACATTCATCTGAGTTATGAGTGATTTGGCTCAATGGGAACCCAGCAAGGATTTCACGTGTGAATTATATGCATTTAGAGGGCTGTGGTTGTGATGTAATGGCAGGATCTCTGCCTAGCATGTGCAAAGCCCTGGGTCAGTCTTCACTACCACAAATGAATGGATGAGTGAATGAATGAATGAATGAATGATGCATTTACAGCCAAAGGACTTGTCAAAACCC
Organism: Rattus rattus; assembly: GCF_011064425.1. Classification (NCBI taxonomy): domain Eukaryota; kingdom Metazoa; phylum Chordata; class Mammalia; order Rodentia; family Muridae; genus Rattus; species Rattus rattus. Next base: position 23,833,321 of record NC_046154.1, on the reverse strand, counting down.
ATTTGCATTGCTTCTCTGCTATGATTATAGTGTTTCCTGTCCCTGGTGACTCCAGGGCACAGTTCTGGCAGTGAGGTTAAAGGTTCCATGGGCCTTGGGGGTCACTGGATAAAAACTGTGGCATAAGTGGAACAGAAGGTGTCAGGACGCTCACCTCCCTCTCCCAGCTCCCCTCTAACAAGTTCACCCTCCTTCTGTGTATTGTCAGGCATGGCGATCTAGGCATTGAGCCAGCTTCACAGCCAGGCCCACCTCAGTTCAAACCGTAGTGCTGTCTGCTGTCTCTTTTTTTTTTTTTTTTTTTTTTTTCCGGAGCTGGGGACCGAACCCAGGGCCTTGCGCTTCCTAGGTAAGCGCTCTACCACTGAGCTAAATCCCCAGCCCTGTCTGCTGTCTCTTGATCCTCCTCAGATTCTACCACAGGGGCAAATATTTCCCAGACAAGGTCACTGGCAGAGTCACACCGACACACGGAAAGCCCTTTGCACACCGTAGGTGCTTGACACCCGTGCTCAACCTCCGCCCGCCTATGGGCGGTTTCTCTTTCTCTCTAGAGGCGCTGTTCATCGGAGTCAAACTGACTTTGCCTTTGTCACGGGCAACATGATTGGTAAACTCTTTTCCAGCGGCACGCGTGGGACTTTGGACCCTTATGAAGGTCAGGAAGTCATGGTGCGGGCCATGTTGGCCTTCCTGCAGAAGCACCTCGGTAAGGAGACAAATGGGGTTTATGGAGCACACGCGGGGTCCCTTGGGTCTCCTGCAGCACCCTGTCCTGTCCTGACATGACCAGGACCCAGGAGACTCATGGCAAATGGAAGGCTGGCCGGAAGAGTGAGTGGGCAGCACAACAGCCCAGAAAAGTCCTTTCCTGAAGGCTTGCCCCTCTAGGCCCTGACTGACTAGGTAAAGGACCTCTGATCATCCAACCTTTCGGAGCCCGAGGTTTCTCACTGTGGGAATACACTCACCTCTCTTTCCTCTACCACCTCGGCCTCCAAACTTAGCACTTTGTGCACTGCGGGGTGTTTGTGGAAATAATTGGCCAAAATGTGTGGGAGTTTTTAAAAGAAACCGAGTGTGAAAAGATTGTGACCAATACCGTAAGTCACAGCTAAATGCAAAGCCTTTTGAGGTCTCTGATGTCACCTCTACCCAGAGACACAAAAATCAGCTCCCCCACTGGGATTTTGAATGCTAGAACTGATCGTCTAGGGGCTGGTGAGATGGCCCCGTGGGGAAACGGTGCTTGTGGCGCATGCCTGATGACCCAAGTTCAATCCCTGGAACCCACATACAGGCGGAGAAGAGAACAGGGCCCACAGAGCTGTCCTCAGACCCACACACACTCTCTGCGGCATGTGCACACGTGTGCCCACACGCAAATACTGCAAAAGGGAGTTGATGGGCTAGTTAAACTGTTTTTGGCCACGAAGACTAGAATTTTAGTTTACTTCAAGAAAAATAAAAGTGAAAGTGTGTTTATGAGGAGTACCCACCCAGCACTGTCAAGGGGGCCGGGGTCAGTGCAGGATGGGTTTTTTTTTTCTGTGTCTTCCTCCTGTGACTTCCTGTTTCCTCGGCTTCTTTCTTTCTGTGCTCTTTCTTTCTACCCCCGACCGTCTGTTTGTTCACTCTCTGACTGCTCAGAACTTGGCTTTGCTCCTGCCACCGATGACTGGTTCTTTCCTTGACGGTTCACGTCTTCCTCTCCAGAGCCCTCCCTTCACGATGTATTTGAGGGGGTAAGCCTTGAGTACAGCAGACTGTTTATTATAAGTTTATTAAGGTTATTTCCTTCCTTCCTTCCTTCCTTCCTTCCTTCCTTCCTTCCTCCCTCCCTCCCTCCCTCCCTCCTTTCTTTCTTTCTTTCTTTCCTTCTTTCTTTCTCAAGACAGAGTTTCTCTGTGTGGCCCTGGCTGTCCTCGAACTCACAGAGACCCACTTGCCTCTGCCTCCCCAGTGCTGGGATTAAAGGTGTGCACCACCACCACCACATGATTATCTCTTCACACCAGATTCCCAAGAGAGACGCTTGTGCCAGCTTCTCTTTGCCTACCAAAACACATTGTTGGTCACTGTCCAGCCCCAGCCTGGAACTGTCGTGATCACATGTCCCTTTCAACGAGGTCAGCAGGAAGGAGGAAGTACCATGACCCTCGTGAAGCTGACCTCTCACAAGTCACTTTCATCCAAGGCAGCCATGCTTGCCTGGACAGCTGAGGTCTGAACTCTGACCTGACAGCAAAATCAGATACCTCATCAGCACACAAACATGAGAGCACACACGTAAACACATACACACAAACACACACGTGAGAATACACACGCATATATACACACACAACACACACATAAACACAAAAACACACACACGAGTACAATGCATACACATACACAAACACATACACACATACACATGAAAGTACACACGGATATGTACACACACACATACATATACACAAACAACACATACGAGTACACATCCCTACACACACATGCCATGTACATAAAAACATATACACAGACCTACACACACAAGAGTACAATGCATACACACACACACACACACACACACACACACACACACACACGCCATGTACTACCCACATGCACGCATGCACACAACACACTCGAGCTGACCAGAGAGCAGTTCGTTAGGTATCCGTGGTCACCTCTAATGTCCTCTGTTCATTAAGCTAACTTCCCAGGGACCTGCGGCTCCTCTTCAATCCCCCATGTAGTTTATTAGTACCTTCCTTTGGGCGCAATTGTCAGGGCCTCTTTTAAAGAGAGGTGCCCTGGCTGGAACATGGTCTGGGAAGCTCCTGGTCCAGCAGGACTGCCCTCTCCGTGCTCTGGACATGGCTTTTCCCCTGGATAATAACCTGGTCCATTCCCGTTTCCCACAAGGTGTGCAACCCGTTTGGTTTGGATTGTGCTCATGTTTAGGACACGCGTGTCCTATTAAGAGTGCACTGATGCTTTGAGCCGGATTGGCCTGTTTATATCTCCTCATTTCACCTTGCAAATCTTGAGCAAAGAGCTGTTCTGACCCAAGTTCAGAGATTTGCAGGGGGCTCACAGAGACATGCCTTTTCTCCTGACCAGAAGGGGTGGGCCCGCCCACGGAGACTTGAGTAGTTCCTGCTCCCTGCTCTTCAGCCCACTCCTCCTGGTTCCTCTGGGCACATGGGAGCCCATGACTAGGAGATACTAGGAATGGCGGCACACACCTTTAATCCCAGCACTTGGGAGGCAGAGACAGGCGGGTCTTGGTGATTTGAGGCCAATCTGGTCTACATAGAATTCTAGGCCAGCCAGGGCCACATAGCAAGACTGTCTCAAAATGAAAAAAAAAAAAAAAATTTGAGGGGTTGGGGATTTGGCTCAGTGGTAGAGCGCTTGCTAGGCAAGGCCCTGGGTTCGGTCCCCAGCTCCAAAAGAAAAGAAAAGAAAAAAAAAGTTGAGGTGACAGGGGAGCCCGAAACAGTATGACCCTTTGGTAGCAGAGACAGCCAAGGGGAGTGGCCAGAGAGGAGCAGGTGGAAGGCAGCAGTCGAGACTGTAGGGAATTTACTGATGATTCGGATGCTTACACCCAGGAGCACCGAAGTCACCAGGACTTGTCAGGCCCTGGATACACTGTCTGTCATGTCTGATTCTGAAGACAGCCTTTTCCTGTAGTTCTTCTATTAGCTCTGTTTGTTTTAAAGATGAATACTAAAGCCTAGAAGATCTCTGTAACCGCTAATCTTTTCAAGGTTATCTGGTTATGGCGTTATGCAGTGCCAGCACGTAGCCTGGCTCTCTCGCTCCATGGCCCACGGCCAGTCATTGGTGTGCCGAGGTGTGGTGATACACAGCAGTGTCTAACAACTGTCTGTAACTCCAGTTCCAGGGGATCTGACACATGCAGGCAGAACACAGTGCAAATTAAATAAATAAATAGGTAAATAAATAAATAGGGGAAAAGGAAGGTTTTAGGCGACTTCGTGGTGCCTTGTCACATGAAGAACTAAAACGGGCCAGAGGTGGCTTAGCAACAGCTCTCAGCTCCTGCCTAACGCCTCCAGAGCACGGTGCAGCTTCCTTCCTGTCAACTACCCACCTCGCTGTCCCTCACCCGCTCCCCTGGAAGAGCTCACACCTCCCCCACGCCCTCAGCACCTCTGTCCCTCCTGTCCCTGGTCCCTCCGGCTGTCTCCCCGAATGACTCTGCCTCCCACTTTGCTCACATGAAAGCCACAGCGCTTCCACGGCCTCTCCAGGCCTGTCTGGGTAGACCCAGCTGTCCTGACTCCTGGATCTCCCTCCTCAGCTCCCCGGGAGGCCTCCATAGCCATTCCTTTTCATTTCCCAGATGCTCTCTCTCTGGGATGCCCCACTGACCCATGGGAGCTACTCAGGCCTTGACTTAACAATGGTTTTCCTAACCCTCCTTCCTGTTTGTTCCCACCTAGACCTGAAGGAGGACTATGATCAGTGGAACAGCTTCATCGAAGGCATTGGACCGTCGCTCATCCAAGGGGCCCCACACTATCTGTCCAGCCTCTAGGTTGCTTGACCTGAGTTTTCACTTAGGAGCTGCCCAGGGATACTTGCAACCTATTGGCAGGACCTTTCTCCCCAGAATGAGAAGATATATATAATCAGAGCGCTGACTGGGCAACCGAATACTTTGCCCTTGGGATTGTTGATCTTAAATGCACCTCAGAACAGATTGTGGATGGTCGCTGGCTGATTGGGAAGCTGATTTTTTTTTTAAAGTCAAGGACTCGTGACCCAGACTGGCTCTGAACTTACTGCATAACGAAGATGGCCTTCTTTCTGAATGACAGACGTTACCACCAGGCCTGGCTTGTATTCAGTGCTGGGGACTGGAGCTGATGCGAGTCACTGTGCCTGACTAGAGTTAGACTATGAAGTGCTTAGGTGCTGAGGCCCTGTTCTCGGTAGTCCCCACCTCTGTCCCGGGTTTGCCTTAAGTAAGAACAGTGTTTACCTACTCAGCCGAGTTCTCTCTTGGCTTGGGCCATTTCTAATATTCCGGCTATGCAGTTTATCATGTGGAACCCATACCACTAGGTGCCATTCCCTCTGTGCCACCATAACCCCACGGCCAGTCTTTTTGGCATCCCAGAGCACATCTCAAGGAAAACACACTGGATCTGTGGTACCTACTTTGGACTGACTTTACAGTGGTTCGCCTATAAAGGCTGGGCAGACCACTGTACTAACTGACCACATCCCCTACTCTTGGCCAGCTAACTTTCTTAGGCTGAACTGAGAGACTCAGTCATAGGCTGAGACTGGCTGAGCCCCCCGAGCCCCAGGCGGAGCCCCAGGCGGAGCCCCGTGGAGCCTGAATATGACCACTTGGCTGGGCGAGCCCTCTCTCTCACCTTGGGCAGTTGTTGCCTCATGAAGCCAAAGGCCTGACAGACACACCTTAGGGCTTCCAGCCCTGCCTGGTGCTCTCCACATGCCCTCTCTCTCTCTCTCTCCAGGGCAGTCTTCCCACTGTGTGAAATACAGTAGTGGACACTTTTTTTTACTGTCAAGCTTAGAAGCCCATGTGGGGCAGACAGTATTGTCCTCAAAACACAGACACCAAGAAGCCCCTCAGAGGCTCAGTGTCTTAGAGATCTCCCAAGTATTTCTTGTCAGGAAACATCCTGAGTGAGTTGAGATGGGCTTGAACTATTAACAGAGCGGAGTTGCCATTTGCACAGGCCTCAGAGGGCACCGGGTTGGCCAGCTCAACTCCGGGAATGTTCTAGAGAAGTCTGAGGGCAGCTTGGTCTTGCCTCTTATTCCAAACCGGGGTGCTTTAGTTGTCTGTCTTGCTTTGTTTCTGGTTTTGTTTTGTTTTTGTTTTTCCTTTTTTTTTTTCTTTCTTTCTTTCTTTTTTTTTTTTTTTTTTTTTTTGAGGCCATCCCCCAATTTAAGTCAGGGAACAGATCCAGCCTGTTTCATCCTGTTTCGTTGAATAGTGATGCTCATGTTGGCCTTATGGCTCGCTGTAATTTCATCTGTTTAATTGACATTAGAGCGAGTTGGAGAACCATCTGGAAGTGACTTTCCTGATTCTCTTTGTTTGCTAATCGTGTGCCCCGTGGAAAATGAAATCTTCCCAGAGTTCCAAGTCCAGTGAGAAGGCTCACCTAGGACTGTACCTCTGCCACACAAGAGAAGTCACCTGAGTACAAGGAGGGAAGAACCCCGGAGAGGCAAGTACAGAATGGAGACGTATCCCTGCACAGTAGTCCAAGGTCAGGGCCAGCAAAGCGATCCAGAGGGACGCGCACACATCGGGAGGCTCCTCAGGCTCCGTTCTGCAGCTGCACGGCTGGGCGTGGAGTTCTGGCTTCACCACTGCATCGATCGGAGCAAATTCTGTTGTCTTCCCAACCTCCATTACGAATGGTCGGAATGATCGAGTGAAGAGATGGATAATCCCCGGGTTCTTAAATGAGCGTTTCCCACGCCCCACGCATGTGCTTTCCAATTGTATGTTCAATGTTTCCCGTCAGAAAGATCTGTATGATCGATACACTCTAAGATTTGTTGAAACGTGATTGTTCGCCCACTCACTGTATGATTAAAAAGTATTTTTTTCTGAAGTCACTGGCTGGCTTTCTTCTCTCATATCCCATGGAATTTCTTTCCAAGAGGCCATATACTGGTCTAAAATAGGATCCCCTAGCTCCCCACATGGGGACCAGAGTCCCCAAGTCCCCACAGGCTATACCCTAAGAAGATGCAACCTTGGGCTGGTCCTGGAAACCCAAGCACCTGTGACCTCAACTTTACCCGAGACCCCAAAATAATACAGGTGCAAAGCTGTGAGGGAGACGGGACCCCTCTCATTCTGCTAGTGGTCCGTGTGTCCAGCAGCTCCGGACCAGGGGATCTACTCCCCAACAGAATTATTCAATAAGTCATAGAAACCATTGCCTCTAAAATGGTTGTCTGCATAAAATCCCACACATGCTGGGTGTGGTGGTGCACACCTCTGATCCCAGCACTCGGGAGGCAGAGGCAGGTGGATCTCTATGAGTCTGAGGCTAGCCTGGTCTACAGAGGGAGTTTCG